>NC_056727.1:117028904-117253904 GCF_019279795.1 Protopterus annectens | reverse complement strand
ACTGCATCAATCTGGCCAAATAATATCTCAGGATGCCTTCTAAACAGAATGAAACATGACCTATCAGGCCCCCTGGAATTGCTCTTTAACTTTAGCCTCAAAACAGGCTTTGTGCCTCATGAATGAAGAACAGCAACAGTCATCCCTCTGCACAAAGGTGGGCCATATACAGACCCTGGGAACTACAAAACTTTTAGTTATGTACTTACCATAACTTCGGATGTATGGGATCCATCTCGCCTACATTCATGACAGATAGGTTCGGAGCCGATCCATCGGCTCCGACTCGGCAACTAATACACTAGCACGAAGTCTCTCATTGGCTGGGCTACTCCCTATCCCAGGATGCACTACACCTGCTTCCCCAGATCTTGTTTGTTCGCTTTCATACATCCATGCAAACACAGAAAAACTAGTAGTCACTATAACCAACTAAAGTTCTTCAAGAAAGAACGCCAAGAAAAAAGGGACTACAACTCCTCTAAATCCAAATGGAAGGGGGAAGGAGGGTGGGTACTTATGAATGTAGGCGAGATGGATCCCATACATCCGAAGTTATGGTAAGTACATAACTAAAATATGTAATGGGATCCTATCTCGCCTACATTCATGACAGATGGGACAGCGTCCCTAGCACCTACATCCCGGGTGGCTCATTGGAAAACACTCCTGAGAACTGTGGAACCAAAGGAAGCTCTGCCTCGAGAAACCACATCCAATTTGTAATGAGAAATGAAAGTGTGCGGAGAAGTCCAGGTTGCTGCAGCACAAATATCATCTATTGATAACTTGGAGTGAAAAGCTACGGAAGTAGCCATTGCCCTGGTAGAATGAGCCTTGACTGGAAAGGGAGGTCTTTGTTAGCCTGTGAATAAATAAAAATGATACAATCTTTAATCCATTTAGATATGGAGGTTTTGTTACTGGTTGACCCAATTTGTTCACTGCAAAGGAAACAAACAATTGATTAGATTTCAGCGTTTGAGCGGTTCTATTCAAATAAAAGCAGTTGTCTATGTGCGTCAATTGATGCAAAGTATATTCTGCGTTATTAGAGAATTCTGGAAAAAGACAGGGAGTTCTATAGTTTGTTGAATACAGAAAGAGGAGGCCACTTTTGGTATAAATGCAGGGTTTAATTTCAATGAAACTCTATGCTTGTGAAAAATCAAATAGGGAGGATCAGAACAAAGAGCTTGAAGTTCTGAAACTCGCCTGGCAGACGTTATGGCTACTAAAAAGGCCGTTTTCCAAGACAGAAATTTTAAATCACAGGTAGCAGCTGGTTCGAAAGGACGGGCAGTTAGGGCAGCAAGAACCATATTCAAATCCCAAGGGGGGACAGGATGAGATAAAGGAGGCCTAAGGAGCCAAGCCCCTTTAAGGAAAGCCTTACAAAGTTTGTGAGACATCAATGAAGGTTCAAATGAAGCATGAAAATTAGAAATGGCCGTTAGCTGAACCTTAATGGTAGAAACTGAAGAGCCCGACTGAAAAAGGGAGGTCAGAAAATTCAGAACCTCCGATACTGGTGCAGTGAGAGGATCTATACCCCGTTCTTGAGCCCAGAAGGCAAACCTTTTCCATTTACTGGAATAAAGTTTGATGGTGGAAGGTTTATGAGAAGAAGACAGTATGTGGACCACGTCCGGCGAAAGAGCATTGTCTCGGACTAAGGATGGAAGTGGAGTAACCATGCTGCCAACTTCAGGGACCTGAGAGACGGATGAAGCCGTCCTGACTGATGAGTCAACAGGTCTGGCACCGGATCCAGAAACCATGGACCTTCTATCGCATGCCTCTGTAGGAAAGGAAACCAAACTTGACGAGTCCAGTCCGGGGCAATCAAAATCATGTCGCCCTCCATGTAAATGGCCCTCTGTATCACCCCCGGTAAGAGGGGAAGCGGAGGGAAGGCGTAGAAGACCGGGGCCAAATGTGAGTCAGAGCGTCCCTGGGAATCTGTCCCTGAGAAGGGAACAGTGTGAAGAACTCTCTGCATTTCGCATTGTGAGGGCTGGCAAACAGGTCGCAGCAAGGATGACCCCATCTGTCGAAGATTTTCGCAGCTATACCCTGGTTGAGGGACCACTCGTGGGGTAAAAGAATGGTCCTGCTTAATCTGTCCGCAATCACATTGGACTTCCCGGTATGTGCGTTGCCATTAGAAAGCGGTTGGTAGCTACCGCCCAGTGCCAAAGTCTCATGGCTTCTCTGCATAGTGGGTAAGACCTGGTTCCACCTTGCTTGTTTATGTACCATACCACCGACATGTTGTCGGATAGGATAGCAATCGGGCCCGTGGGAGAGCGTGATGGAGAGCTTGGAGTACCAATAGTACCGCTCTCATCTCCAGGACATTGATATGCAAATGCGTTTCCTGGATCTGCCATGTGCCTTGGACCGACCTGTCCAGGTAATGACCCCCACCCTACCTGGGAGGCGTCCGTAGTCACAGTGGCAGCGGGCGCTGTGGTATAAAGGGTCGCCCCTGGTCGAGATTTGATTGGAGAAGCCACCAATGCAGATCTCGGCGGCAACTTTCCGTGATTATGATTAAGTGGTTCAAGGGAAGTTCCTGATAAGACCATTGAACCGACAGTAGCCATTGTAAAATTCGCATGTGAAGTCTGGCCAAGGGAACTAAAAGTATGGTCGACGCCATCGAGCCCAACAGTTGTAGGATCCGATGGGCGGGGCTCTTTGTAGGGGAGACAGGATTTGACTTGATCTTGTAAGACCTGAATTCTTGCTGCGGTAAAAAGGCGCGCATTCTTTTTGTGTCTAAGTCTGCGCCTATGAAAGTAATACGCTGAGATGGCTGTAGTACAGATTTTTGCAAATTGAGCGTGATCCCCAAGAAACGGCCCAAGGTGAACTTGGCTCTGAGCGCTTGGAGTAGTAGATGCTCGGAGGTGGCAGTAAGGAGCCAGTCGTCTAGATAAGGAAACACCTGGAATCCCAGACTTCTCAGGTGAGCAGTTACCACTGCCAGACACTTGGTGAACACCCTGGGGGCTGTGGTGAGACCAAAGGGCAGTGCTCGAATTGGAAATGACTGACTCGAGGCGGAAGCGTAAATGTCTCCTGGACTCTTGAGCTATGGGAATGTGATAGTAAGCGTCCTGGAGATCTATGGAGCACATCCATGCATCTTTTTCCAGCAAAGGAAGAATAGATTGAAGAGTGACCATTCGAATTTGGACTTCTTCTGAAGCGATTCAATGAACTGAGGTCCAAAATGGGCCTGAAGTCCCCTGTCTTTTTTGGTACCAAAAATAATTTTGAGTAAGTTCCTGATCCGATCTGGTCGATGGGGACAGGCTGGATGGCTCTTTTTTCTAGCAGCTTTGAAACCTCTAATGCTGCCTGATCCCGCTGACTGGGTGGTACGTCCGGGATTTCCCTTAAAGAAAGGGGGGGTTTGTTGAAGGGAATGATATATCCTCCGGTAATAATGCGAAGCACCCACTGATCGCTTGTTATGGATTCCCAAGCTTGTGGGTGCGCCGCAAAGCGACCCCGACTGGCTCCGGAGTTGCACAGTCGGGCAACAACTCAGGAACGCTGGTTGTATGAAGAACCACGAAAGGAATCGCGGTCTCCAGAGTTACGGGGGCCTCTGCCACCTCTGGGGCGGCGTCTTCCAAAATCCCCCCCCCCCTGCCTCTGGAGGGGGAATCACTGGGTGGAGTAGGGAAAGACTTCTGAGATTTTCTAAACCACATTTTCCCTCCTCTCCCAGCCTTGGGGTAAGGCCTAGAAGGAGCGGAAAATCGGGCCCCAACGGCAGTCAAAGTCTTGCCCTCCTGCTCGCACCGAGTTAGTGTGTCCTTCACCTTGGGTCCAAACAAAGATGACCCATCAAAGGGGCGGCGAAGGAAGACTTGAAGGCCTCATGAGCGAACACAAAAGCGTAACCAGGCTTGTCTCCTGAGGGCAACGCCTGTTCCCGCTGCTCTACTCGCCCCTTCGGCTGCATATGAAATGAGCCTCATGGACGAGTTAACAATAGAAAAGAGGGTAGTCATCTGTGCCAACAGTCGGGGCCAGCGCCTCAGGTAGGTTACCAACAAGAGAGTCATTTAGCTCTTTGAGAAGATCCCTTTGGAGCCTCGTAAAATGACATAAGTAGTTCAGCGACCATAAGGCAAAGGCCGCTGAAGAGAGGGTACGCTTCCCGTACCTATCCATGCTCCTAGAATCCTTATTAGGAGGATGAATAGACGTCGAAGCCTCTGCCACATCCTGCTGTGTGGCAGAAGCCACCACCAAAGCATCTACAGGCACACCCTTTGTGAGAAACTCCTTCTGGGTGGGGCTGACAAAATTTATTGGGCCTCGCAGGCACCGGTTCCACAGAATCAGGGTGTTCCCACGCCCTTCGAGAAACCAAATCAAGGAGTTCATCAAAGGGCGGAGACACCCAGGAGGTGGAAGGCTGGGCCCCAAAGGCCTTGAGGAAGACTGACTCCTCAGCTGAAGGGGTTTTGGCTTGCCAGTCACCTCTCTGTCTCAGAATCTCCAAGATGTCTGAGAAGGAGATATCATCCGAAGATGATTTGGGAGACCCTTCTGCGTCATCGAGGTCAGTATCCGATGTAACAGACTCATCTTGGGAGTCTACGTGCTTCCTCTTACACAGTTTCTTCCTTGGTGGTTCGTCCGAAGCAGATTCGGACGGACCACCCGGAAGGGAACCGCCGATGGGGGTATCCTCAGGCCCTGGGGCCCTGCTGCCGGGGGGCTGCAACACAACAGAGGCACCAGTCTCCAATTCTAGGGACGGTGAGGTAGAATCTTGTTGAACCGGCAAAGACATGGCTAGCGTGCTCCTCATGACCTCAAAGGCCGGACCTCCAGAATCCAAGGAGGTCGCTGGTCTAGAGGCCACGATGGCACCAGGAATTCCAGCAGCCGATGCTCCAAGAGGAAGACTAGGTACCGAAGCACCCAAACCTAAAGTGTTCCCTTCGGCTCCGGCTGAAGAAGTCGCAGTGCCAAACCCTGAACCGGAGGACAGGGTAGGAAGCACAGTTGGAACCGAGAGGCCTGTAAGGGGTCTCTGCTCCGACCGTATGGCTCCACATTGCTCCACCACCACCGGCTCCAACGGCTCCGAAGAGGTTGGAGGAGGAATCAAATGTGTTGGAGGAGGGATCGGCTCCGAAGCAAACTGTGCTGGAGCCGAGACCATTTTAGTAAACACTGGAGATTGGAATAGCCTCTGTAAAACCCTATCCAGGTCCGAATCTGAAAGTCTCGAGGATTTAGAGGAGGTAGACACTCGAGAAGACTTTCCTCTCGGCTCCGAGAGAGAAGGGGACCCGCTCCGAAACGGCTCCAATGCTATCGGCGCCAACTCCACCACAGCATGGACCACCATCGGCACCGAAGGAGCCTTCTTCGGAGCCGAGGGGGAAGAGTCTGAGCTGCACACTTCCACCGGCTCCGAAGCCATTGGAACCGATGGAGGTGATTCACCTCTCGATACTCCCACTTGCGGCTCCGAAGGCAATGGAGCCGAAGTAGGAGGTACCGAGGCAGACCTTTCGACCCTCGGCCCCGAAGTCAGTGGAGCCGAGGAAGAAGAGGTCAATTTCGTCTTTTTAGAAGTCGGCTCCGACGGACTTGTCGGTGCCGACGATCTTTTCTTTTTGGAAGCAACAGGTGGATTTAAGGCTTCCTCAAAAGAAGGTTTGATAAGTCCTTTCAATATCAACTTGTTCTTGCGTTCTTGAAGAACTCTAGCGGAGAACGCATGACAGACGCTACAAGTCTCTTGCAGATGTTTCGGCCCCAAACAATAAACACAGACTGAATGACTGTCTGTAATGGACATCTTGTAATTGCACCGAGTGCATTTTTTAAAACCTGACTTTTGTTCCTTAGACATGATACAAGCCACAACAAGTAAAAAACTCTAAGGAAATCTTACTCAACAAGTATAGCACTATACACAAAAAAAAAAAAAAAAAAAAAGCGCCAACTGAAAAGCGCGAGACCACTGGCGCGAGTACCGTGAAAGTTTACCTCACAAATAGAAAACAGTTAAACGGCCCAAAGCCCTCTAATTTAAACGGGCTTTGCCCGAAAAACAACTAACCACAAGTTAATTAAACATAATAGCACTCAAAGGTAGGGCAAAGGCCCTCTAACTTAAACGGGCCTTGCCCGACAGAATAAATCAAATTTTGGAAACACTCAAGCACTCCAACAAAACTTAAGAAATAGTAAGAAATAGTAAGCAATAGCTGTTAAAACAGCTGTTTGGTTTATATAGACAAAAAATTCCCTAGGTCAAGGACCAATAAGGTTAAAAGAACCACTTAGCTCCAGCCAAGTCGAGACCACGTCCAGCTTGTTAAGCGGCAAACGAGATCTGGGGAAGCAGGTGTAGTGCATCCTGGGATAGGGAGTAGCCCAGCCAATGAGAGACTTCGTGCTAGTGTATTAGTTGCCGAGTCGGAGCCGATGGATCGGCTCCGAACCCATCTGTCATGAATGTAGGCGAGATAGGATCCCATTACATCCATAAGTCTCACTAGTCTCACATGGAAAGAATTATCATGGAAATTATCAATGACACAGGAAACCTATAGACAAGAGACCCAACCCAATCTGGTTTCGTCAAAGGCCAGTCATACCTACTCAACCTGGTGGACTTCTTAGAGATGGTTACCAAACCAATGGATGGTCACAAAATGGTTCACACTGCCTACCTTGACCTAGCCAAGGCATTTGAGACAATACCCTACTCATGCATTACTGACAAACTCAAGAGGTAAGGTACTAACCCTTATGTCACCCAATGGATAACCAGCTGGCTAACAGACAGGACCCAGGAAGTTAGAACTGGGGAGTCCACTTCTACAAAAATGCCAGTCACAAGTGGAGTCCTCAGGGATTGGTCCTGAGACCATTTTATTTTGGCATTTACTTGTATGAAGTCAAGGTTAATGTCAAATGCCTCTGGCTGACTAAATTTGCAGAAGACTGCAAATTAGGAGCTGTCACTGAATCCTCCACCGACACAAATGTTCTCCATGAAGGGCTGCCACAGACAAACAACTGGTGTCAGAGCCATGGACTAAGACTAAATGCTAAGAAATGCATAACAGTATCCTTTGGCAAGTCATCCACTCCTGGTAACTATCCTATTGACAGCACATGCCTAAAAGTTGACCCAGTATTCAGAGACTTGGGCACACATAGACAGTAATCTATCCTTTGACCATCATGTGTCTATAGTAGTGAGGAAATCAATCTAGGTTCACAGGATGATACTAGGCTATTGGACCGGAGGCCCTTATAAGCCCAGCCAAGAATTTCACCCACGTTCCCACAAAGTCAGCACCTGTTTCCCCTGTCCAGCAGGGACAAAGGTGGGATCCCAGGGGTGCATTTTTTGTTTCCATCCAGTCATCCAGATTCCTCTTAAAGAGGGTTAGAGAGGTACTCTGCTTAACATGGACAGCGAGTCTATTCCACAGACAGGGGAGTCTCTGGAACGCATATCTATCCCACCAACAGGTTCTATTAAATTCACAAACCAGGTTTAGACCTGGTGTGCAGGTTGCCCGAGTGGATTTTGACTTATGGATATGCAGCAACTCCATCAAGGCTGGGTCTGAGATGGCCTTGTATGCCAGATGCAGGTCACCTGTGTGCAACTTATAAGCAAAATGGCATCTAAGCCCAAGGAAGTCATTATTCCACTGTATTCAGCATTCATCAGACCTATAATTGAGTAGAATGCCCTCTTTGGTATGTACCTAATCACACATATCTAACAACTGGAATGTCCACAGAGGTTCTTCACACCTAACACATACTCCTTCTCTCCCTACACTACAAGACTGCAACTCTTCCACCCTACTTTAGTCCTATTTTTTCTCCTGCACTACCTTACTACCTTTAAACCACTCCTCTAACTATACACTTCCAACCATGTCCTCTTTAAAGCTACTCTTCCTACACTCATTTATTTTAGCCATACTATCCCTGGTCATACACTTATCTCCATACCAGTGACAACAACTTATTAATTACCCCTCTCCAACTTCATCCATTAAAGCTACCTTCAGTCAAAAGAACCCACCCCATCATCACCTCTCCTTATCTATTCCTCCACTCTCAAACATAGCTTTTATCACTAAGGCACTTCCAAATACGTAGTCTCACTAATAGACCTTATATGCACAACAGACTTATCTCCAAGATAAAACATCTTATCCTGCACTCACTTACCCACATTAAACTTCAATCTGACATCCATCCCAACCCAGGCCCTAGTACTATCAATCTACCTAACCTACCCCTCAAACCAAACATAGGGACTACCACACCTACCTTACCACTAAAAAAACATATCCCAGACCTTCTCTTTATAAATGTCAACATTAGAAGCCTCCTACGTAAAACAGATGAATGCCATGCAGCCATGACAACATATTCCCCAGACATAGCTATTGTAACAGAAACTTGGCTCAAATCCCATATTGCATCTGAGGAAATACTCCTTCATGGGTATAGCATCATTAGAAAGGACAGATTAGTTAAACGTGGTGGAGGTATAGCCATCATATATAAAGAAAACCTCAAACTAGTTCAACTT
The DNA here is from genome assembly GCF_019279795.1 of Protopterus annectens. NCBI lineage: Eukaryota > Metazoa > Chordata > Ceratodontiformes > Protopteridae > Protopterus > Protopterus annectens. Next base: position 117,245,287 of record NC_056727.1, on the reverse strand, counting down.
AACTGTAGTCCACCTACCCTCCCCAACTGTGAAATCCTAACTGCCAGGCTTGATATAAATCAACACAAATCAATAGTTATCATAGCTATCTACCTCCCCCCTGCTAATAATCTACAAAATGTTGAAAATATACTGGAATGGGCCTTCACTAGCTTTAACCAGGAAACAATAATACTAGGTGACCTGAACCTGGACTGGCTCACATTCTCCTCAAATACACCAACAAACTTTATAAATCTTTATAACTTCCATCAAAACATAAAAGTCTCTACACGCATAGACAAGCATACAAACAGAATACAATCAAGGGTGGAATGTCTAACAAATAAAGCTAACTTCAACTATGAGTCTGGCAGCCTACCAGATACTAAGTGATCACTACCCAGTAAACCTAATAAGAAAAAAACTAAGTAACTGTGGTAATATCACTTACCGCTACATCCGAAATAAAAAACAATTCTCACCATCTACATTCCAGACCCTCCTAAAACAACAGAACTTGGCTCTCCTAAAAACCCTGCAACTAGATGATGCAGTGAAATACTTTAATGACATTTTCCTACAAATCTTAAATAAACTTGCCCCACCCAGAAAAATGTGCTCTAAATCCAAAATCTCCCATGGTTAGCAAAAGAAACAATCCAACTACTTAGATTAAGAGATAAAGCGTGGTCCCTCTATCTTTCTAAAAAAAAGTCATGACAATCTCAGCACTTTCCAACAACTAAGAAATCAAGCTAAGAAACAAATCAAAATAGACAAAAAAAAAATACTTTCTAACTTGCCAAACAAAATATGCAACAAATCCACAAACATTTTGGCAATCAGTTAACCACCTACTAAAACCAGGTAAACCCACTACCCCAGTTCTAACTACCAACAATACCATAGAACCTACTGAATCTCAAATCAACTCTCACTTTATTAAATCAATAACCTCCCTGCTACAAAACACTTCTACCCAACCCATGTCTGCCCCATCTATTTCATACCCCATATCAATCCTAATTAACCGCTGGGTTACCGAACAATATGTACCTACCTTATGGAAGATATCCCATATCATTCCACTGCATAAAGGAGGCCTCGCCAAAGACGTATCTAATTACAGACTGATAGCCATACTTTCACCCCCAGCAAAAATCCTAAAAAAGTGTATACATAAACAAATAATTGACCACTTCCAAAATAACAACCTCCTTTCTGTTAAACAACATGGTTTTAGCCCACAACACAGTACTAGTACAGCACTCATTAGCTTTACCAACTTTATAAACCACCTAAAAAGTAACAACCAACTTCTCTCTGCTACATTTCTTGATATGTCAAAGGCCTTTGACACCGTATCACATCAAATCCTCAAACAAACTTGCCAATTACAACCTTTGCCATGGGACCCTATGTTGGTTCCATAGCTACCTCTCAAACAGGCAACAAGCTACCCTATGGGACAACTCTCCTCCCACCTTCCCATCTCTGTAGGGGTTCCCAAGGATCAATCCTAGGACCATTACTGCTTACAATCTTTACCATGACCTTACAACAGCTGCTAGTCCAGCTAACATCATTCAATAGGCAGATGACTCCTCACTCATCTGCTCAGCGCACCCACAGTTGAGACACTTCAAAAAAAGACTAAGACTGCTTTTACTAATATTGAAAAATACCTAGCAGCCCATCAACTGACACTAAATCCTAATAAGACTAAGCTTATGGTCTTTTCAAATCCTTCCTCACTAGCAAATTGCCAATCCCTCCCTATTTTCTGTTCAAATGGCATTAAAATTGAAACAGTTGAACACACTAAACACCTTGGGGTTACCATAGACGATCCATTAAAATTTGATAAACATATAGCTCAAACTATAAAAAAAGTCCATATTAAACTTGGCTCACTCTACAGAGCTAAACCCCATCTCGCAGACCATGCTAGACTGGCTACTGCAAGAACCCATTTATTATTCTCACTTCTCTATTGTTCTCAGATATTCACAAACCTCCGTAAAACTGAACTAAATAAACTTGAATCCTGCTACAACAAGATAGCCAAATTTGCAACCAACCTACATCAAAAAACATATCATTGTACTGCCCACAAACAACTAAAATGGTTAGAACTCCCAAATGTACTTAAACTAAACCAATCACTGTCATGTATAAACCTGAGCACTGCCTAGCCCTAAATAACCTAGACCAGCCCTACAAAAACCTTAACTCTCTTAGATCAGCAGACAAATTCCTACTTAAATAAATCACTTAACTCTTATGGGGACTCCTTATACTGTCACAAGATTGCTAAAGTCTGGAACTCACTCAACAAATCTTATCTATTGACCATACAAGATTCTTTAAGTAAGAACTAAAACAATATCTCATAACACATTGGCTATGCCCATCCTCTACTCCAGACTAACCCCTCCCCCACCCTCATTTCTCTACTACTTTGGCCATAGCTTCCTATATCCTGTGTTGTTGGTCCATCTGTACAAAAAAAAAAAAAAAAAACTTTTCATACTAAGTTAAATGTTGATATCATATTTAGTGCATGCTTTTCACTATTGCCTTTCCACCTATGTACTATGTTTTTTACGTTTTTATTATATAATACCTGTATCTCTTTGTATACCTGACTCAGTTTATGCTATTTTATTCTATGATCATTGGAGCTTTTCTCCCCGGGTCTCCACTGAAAAGGACTTCTTGTCCAGTGGACATTATCCGGTAAACAAATTTAAATAAAATAAATAAATAAATAAAGTAACACGCCCTGTGTAGACAGCATCAAGGCCCTATCCCTATATTCTGTCTCATGCAGGCTGTTGAGGGCAGATCTAGGTCTGGCAAACAAAGCATTGTTAAGACTCCACCCTTATGGACCTTCTGCATATAGTACGGTTGTGTACACTTACCATAAATGTAGATGATCGAGTGTATTCACTGTTGCAGTCATTACATTTGGGTTATCTGCTTACAATAGCCCTTAGTCGGCCTGATTAACAAAGTCTTGGGTCCTGCGTCGGTTGCTGTCCCTTCTTCCATGACGTCAGGTCGTTAGGGGTATAAAACATGCAGTCGATGCCATTACATCAGTTTTTCTTGCCCCAGATGTCAGGTGGCCCCCTAATCAGAAGCAATTAAATCTATAAATACAAGGATATACCTCCAACAAAAAAGCAAATACACCAAAAAGCTTTTGAGCATAGTAAGGGAGAGTAGAGGTATAGCCAAAAGAAGAAAGTGGGCTGGAGGGAGGGTAACCAGGACTGCAACAATGAATACACTCGAACATCTACATTTATGGTAAGTGAACACAACTGTACTATGTTCTTTGTGTTTCACTGTTGCAGTCATTACATTTGGGTAGATTCCCAAAGCTAAGGTTGGGAGGAGGAATTTAAATAGAATTAGACCAGCTATAAGGCCCTGCAAAACTGCAGTGGCAAAGCCAGCTCTGGATTTAGAGAAAATTGGCAAATGATAATGCTTTGTGAAAGTATGTACAGAACTCCTGGTAGCAGCTTCTAGGATGTCACTGGTAAGGACGCCTCTGAGAAAGGCTGTAGAGGTAGATGCAGCCCTGGTTGAATGGGGTCTGATGCCCTGTGGGATAGGTTTTCCATGGTGCTTACAGCAGAAATGAACGCAATGGGCTATCCATTTTGAAATGGTTTGCTTTGAAACAGCTTTCCCCTCTGCCCCTGCAGCAAATGCCACCAGCAGTTGTTCAGATTTCCTTTGAGGTTTAGTCCTGTCCAAGTAGAATCTAAGTTGTCTGTGCACATCTAATGAGTGCAGTATCCATTCCCCTTTGTTCTGTGGGTTAGGAAAGAAGGTAGGCAAATGAATTGACTGATTAAGAGCCACACTGGATACCACCTTGGGCATGAAGGAGGGATTGGTTCTGAGGGACACCCTGTCCGCATGAAAGATGATAAAGGCTCCACTGCTACAAGGGCCTGTAATTCAGATACCCTTCTTGCTGAAGTGATTGCTAAAAGGAAAGCTGTTTTCCAAGAAAGGAATTTTAAATCTGCAGTAGCAGCTGGCTCGAAAGGAGGAAGAGTGAGTTTCTCTAAGACAAAGTTAAGGTCCCAGGCTGGAGTTGGAGCTCTCCTGGGTGGTCTTAAATTTTTGGACCCTCTGAGGAACTGCTTGAGCAGTGGGTGAGAGAAGAGGAGAGGCTCTGTGCTATAATGAGCTGAAATGGCTGAGGCATGAATTTTAATGGAGGAAAAGGACAAGCCCTTATGAAGCATCTCAGTCAAGTATTGTAGAATCCGAGGTAAACTGGGCACGACTGCACTTGTCCCTTGAGACTGGTTCCAGGCACAGAACCTTTTCCATTTTGCAGCATAAGATTTTCTAGTACTAGGCCTCCTTGCCTCTAAAATGATATCCATCACTGATTTACTGAGGGATGGTAAAGGACAGACTAGGTAATTAGCCAGGCTGCTAGGTTCAGGGTTTGCAGCTGAGGGTACAGAATCTGGTTCTCCTGCTGAGACAACAGGGAAAGAGTCTAAGGCAGGTGCCATGGGGCCAAGCATGACACATTGCGCAAGAGGGGGTACCAGTGTTGGTGTGACCAGTCTGGTGCAATTAAAATCATCCTTGGCTTGTCCTGCTTTATCTTTAGTAGTACTTTGGAGAGCAGAGGCAGAGGAGGAAAGGCAATAAACTGATAGGTTTTTCCAGCTGAAGGACAGAGCATCCACTTTCCAAGCTTGCTTGTGGGGAATCCTTGTGCAAAATTTGTCCAATTGATGGTTCTGGGGGGAGAAAAACAGGTCTATATCTGGGCTCCCCCATTTGCGTGCCAACATGTTGAAAATCCTTGGTTCCAGTTTCCACTCGTGTGGGTCCATGAGGTTTCTGCTTAGTCTGTCTGCCAGTGTATTTAGTTTTCCTGGCAGGAAATGAGCTTGAAGATTCACTTGGTAGCTCAAGGCTGTGTTCCACAATGCCATGCCTAGTCTGCAGAGGGGGTAAGAATGTGTACCCCCCTGCTTATGTACCACACAACAGTGGTGTTATCTGTCTTTACCATTAGTTGTCCTGGAAGAATGTGATCCTTGAAGGTTGTCAGAGCATTCTGTACAGCTAACATTTCCTTTTGATTTATGTGCAGGTGCATTTCACTTGGGTTCCATTTGCCCTGAATGCACTTCCCTGCCAGGTGAGCCCCCCATGCATAGTCTGATGCGTCTGTTGTTAGGGTTTGGGTGGCAGGGGGTAGTGTGAATAGTAGTCCCCTGTTTTGGTAGTAGGTCTCTGCCCACCAAAGGAACTCTAGGCCTAGGCAAGGTATGATAGGAATCATTGCTTCTAGATCCTGAGAATGTTGACACCATAGGCTTTTGAGATACCATTGTAGTTTCCTCATATGCAGCCTTGCATATGGAATTAGAAGAATGCAGGAGGCCATGAACCCCAAGGCTTGCAGTATTTGCCTTGCAGATAGCTGGGTTTTTGTGGCCACCTGTTTGAAGTAGGTTGTCAAATGAATCCATTTCTTTGGCATGAGGAAAGCCATCTGGGAAGTTGTATTCAAGCTTGTTCCCAGGAATATAATTTATTGACAGGGTACCAGGTGTGATTTTGTTTCGTTTATGGTGTACCCCAGACAAGTCAGCACCCTTTGAACAAAGGCCAGAAGATTCAAAAGTATATCCTGGCTTTCTGCCTGAATTAGACAATCATCCAGGTATGGGTATATTTGAATATTTCTTTGCCTGCAAAATGCAATGACTGGAGCTAGGCAATTTGTGAATACCCTGGGCGCAGTAGATAAGCCAAAGGGCAGTGCAGAGAACTTATAGTGCATGTAGCCTGCCTTGAAGTGTAGGTATCTTCTGCGAGACTCCCTGATAGGGATGTGCAGGCATGCTTCTTTTAAAGTCTAGTGTTGCCAACCATGCATCGTTGCCTAGCATAGGAAGCAGTTGGTGAAGAGTCAGCATCTTGAATTTTGGAATCACCAGAAAGGTGTTTAGAGTAGAAAGGTCCAGGATAGGATGCCATGAATTGTCTTTTCTGGGTACCAGGAAAAGTCTCTGGTAGAAACCTTATCCCTTTTCCTCTTCTGGTACCACATGAATAGCCCCCATGCTTAATAGGGAGAGTACTTGATTTTGGGCCTCTGCCCACTGATTTGGGGGTAGATCTGGCCACCCGCTTGGTGTTGGCAATGTGTGGAAGTGAAATCTGTATCCTTGGGACACTATACTTAAAACCCATTTGTCCTGGGTAATGAGTTCTCAGTTTTTAGCCTGCAGACCAATCTTTCCGCCTAAAGGAACATTCAGTTGGGAAGTCCTTGGAAGTTTTAAAAGCAAACTGATAAACCAAAAACCAGAAGCACAATAACAAGTGCCGGACACTAATTCCAAGTTGAATTTATTTATAAAATGATATACTGGTAAGCGCTTTCGGCTATGCAATGCAAGCCTTCATCAGACAACATTTAAAACATATATTGCAGTTAATATAGCTTGTAGCATGTGACCAATTAATTAATGAGCCAATAATATTCATCTCATTAATTAACATCAATTAAAATAAAATTCATGAATAATTCATCATTGTTATATATACTATGAACTCATTTATAAAATGTAAAAATATATATATAAAAATATTAAAATATTTTATAATTAAATACATTCTCACAAAACTTGTATATTTAATCCAGATATATAATACTATTATAAATTTATCTATTAAAAACTCTAAGCTTTAATATACTAGCAATGGATATAGAGTCATTTAATCCTGGAAGATGTGTTGCATTCAAATAAACTAATAATATTATTATATATTACTAATGGCACTTAAGTGCTCGCTGATTGATGAAACACCAAACCACATTGTTTGGAGACACATTGGTTGGTTGTTACCCATGTGGACACTGCAGTTTATGCCAACATATCCGGAAAACTAAAGAATTTACCAGCAAAAATACACCAAAAATTTTTAACATCAAAATCTTTGGCAACTGCAGTTCAGACTGGGTGACATATCTGGCACAATGCTCTTGCTCTGCTTTCTACGTAGGTCAGACTTCCAGGCCAATGAGGATTAGAATCAGCGAGCACTTAAGTGCCATTAGAAATAGGCGTATAACCAATGCCTTATACAAACATACTAGACAACATACAACAGCTTCGTTCCAGTTCATTATCATAGACAGAATACAATTACATAGAAATTTCAAAATGGGTTGGCACAGTAGACTAAATAACATGGAACAAAGATGGATCACTACACTTGGGGCCCTTTTTAAACCTGGACTTAATGAATATCATGTACATGAAGGATAAATGTCATACAGGTTACATCTATAGCAGAGCTATATTGAGTTAAATCTGGTATTGAACTCCAGATATACTAACATTTCCTTCATTCTTTCATAATAATCTTAATAACAATCTCCAGTACCCCACCACTATTCAGAAGAGGTACATAACTATCAGTCTTAGAACATACACTCAATAATTCTAATCTTTTGAAAAAATTATGGTTTTTCAATAATAAAATACAATTTACATCAAGCATATTATTTTTAATATGTGCTGCTTAAAATAGATTTCACCATACTAATGATTACAATTTATATGTTGATTGTAATATTAATATTCACATTATACATTATTGTAGATAATATGTCATTTTTGGTGAATCTATTTGTATAATATGGTTGTACTATGTTCAGTTAAGAGTAAGCATTACTGAATGAATATGGAATATACCACTTTAAGAAGTGAGTATAAAAGGATTAGCTGGATGCATTATGGGCTGAATTTACATTTTTTGGATAAGTCACATTGAGAAAGGCAGTGTTAGCCGAAACCGGTTTGTGCAATTAAATTAGGTTGTTTATACAATCTAATAAAAGTATTTTAAATTGTTGCCTTTGAGTGCTGGTTCCTTCATTTTGCATCCATAAATGAAGAAGGAGGCATCGGTTTAATATGCAAGTCTGTAGGCCTGAATACACCCTCAGAAGCTGGTGCTTGCACAGCGGCTCCAGACCCATCCAAGGTAGAGACATCTGCAGGTTCCATAGTTGAAGCATCTCGCGGGCATACAGGACTCCAAATGGGTCTCAGTAGAGGCCTGCGAATCAGAAGTAGCGGGTATCAGGGGCTGCGAAAGCACCTCACTGAGTACCGTCAAACTGGCGACTGGCTTAGGAGAAGCATTGTCGGCAGCGTTGGACCTAGGCGGCCTGTCTCTGTCTTTATCTTTACGTTTTTTTGGAATACTGGTAGTGGGATGGCTAACTGACGACATTTCTGGATAATTGAACCGAGAACCGAAATATTTAGAGGCGAAAATATACCGATGAAGTACCACATAGGTGGCAGTACACTAAACACTGAAAGTGTGATGAGAGACTTAGGGACACAGGTGGACAGTGGTCTCACCTTCGATAACCACATTGCCACAACAGTCAGGAAATCCTTCTATGTGGCACACCTCATCACTAAGGGCTTTTCATAAAAAAAAAAAAGGAGGTCATTGTCCCACTGCACTCATCCCCATTTGACCCATTATAGAGTACATTGCCTCATTTGACATGCACCTCACAAGACGTCTGCAACAGCTGGAAAGGCCACAGAAATATCTCACTTAAAGAATCACAGGCCTAAAGCAGATGCCCTATACTGATCGTCTAAAAAAAACTTCAGCTATACTCTGCGGCATATCATCCACTCAGGGGTGATCTCTGCTTAACATACAAGGCCATGTCAAACAGTGAGCTGTTGGACATGCTCCACTTAAAGAAATCCCAATCCCTCAGAGCAACACGCGCCAGGGATCTTAACCTTATCATCACAATGAACAAAACATACTGGAGGGCTAGCTTCCTGACACAGAGACTCCCCATACACTGGAATAGTCTGCCCATACATGTCAAGCACATCACCTCCTTGGCGCTCTTCAAAAGAAACTTTGATGAATGGATGGGAGATAGGAAATTCACCCCGGGGATCATGTCAGTTGCCCTGCTAGACAGGGGTCCAGGGAAGTAAATATTGTGGGAAGAAATATCTCGAGGGAATTGTTATGGCTAGGCTTGTATAGGCCCTAGGGCCTATAGCCTAGTACCAACCTATGATGACGGATAGTGCGCTGATTAAATAAGGCACAAAATCGACAGCAAGGTACGTCATGGTCAGGGCCTAGGCAAGGAATACAGTATGAATGAAAATCTTTGTGAGGTATTTGCTTTCCACAAGTAATACAGTTATTAACTTTTACTGACATCGGTAAGGAGCAAGAAAAAGTTTCCCCAATGGGGTACTTAGCTTTAGTTGAAGACTTCGGTTCTGAAACTCGAAAATGAAAATTTCAGGAGTCGGCCAACCGGCACCTGCGAACTGCTTCTGCTTTGGGCACCGCACGACAAGAAAGACTGATGTAATGGCGTTGGTTGCATCTTTTACACCCCTGACGACCTCACGTCATGGAAGAAGGGACAGCAAACCGACGCAGGACCCAAGACTTTATTAATCAGGCCAACTGAGGGCTACTGCAAGCAGATAACACAAATGTAATGACTGCAACAGTGAAACACGAAGAACATCTGCAAAACAAAGCACCAGAATTACCCATTCTAAAGAGTTAAACCTTGCCTGTGACATAAATAAGACCTGATGGACAGACAAGTATGTATCTCAGAGACTACCCCTTCACTGGAACAGGCTCTCCATCCATGCGAAACAGTGTTCCTCCCTAACCCAATTCAAGTGTAATTTGTACAACTGGACTGGGGACAAGAAATTCATCCCTGATTTGGCATCTACGTCTCTAATGGACACAGACAACCTGTAAATCATTTCCTCTCCTGCCCCCTGCTTGCAAATGTTTCATTTTCCACACCCCTACTTACACTTACCATGGGAACCAGAACTTGTCAGAGATGTGGATGCATGGCTAGGCTTAAAAAAAGGCCCTTGTGGTCACAGTTAGCCTAGTAAACATCCAAGAATCTAAGAACTGTGAATATATGTTTTGGGAGTGCAATGAGTTGGCAGATTTTAAAAAATCCATACAGAGTACTCTGTCAAAAGGTGAGCAAATAGCTGTAACTAAAGAAATTATTCTTTTGAGCTGGAACACTGTATCCGAATTGCCTAGACATAGTAAGCCCTTATTACATTTAATTATACTGGCCGCCAAAAAAGGAGTTACTACAAAATGGAAAATAAAATCTGAACCATTTGTATTGGAAGTACTCTATATTGTAAAAAAGACAAAAGAACTAGAAATGCGAGTTTAAAAAAGGGAGGAGCAAATTACACAAAAATAAACAGAATTTGTGGGAACATGCAGAATAATGTTCAGGAGCAAGAGTGAGGTTTAAAGGAAGGCAGGAAATGAGCAACTTGTGTAATACTGGACTAAAAAAGCTTCAAAGAAAGAAAGCATACATGTACAGCTAGATTCAATAAAGCCTAAATGGTCCATTTACACTATGGCGCACACATGGTAGTGCACTGTTTTAGAATCAGTAACCAGCTCTAAACAGTTTGTAAAGCTGTGCAAAGAAGGTAAACACTGGGGCATGCTAATTATAGCATAAGCAGCTGAAATGTATGCTAATCAACCAATCCAAAATGGAGGAGCCATTCAAAAAGCTATAAAACAACCATGTAGATTCATTGCTGGCTTCCCCTGCGAATTCCAAAACCTACTGAAATGCAGCCGTGGAAAGGAGTCTACAGAGAAACAATGTTAGGGATTGCGGTTGCTTTAATTCATGTGTACCTGCAACAGGCTGAAGTCTAAGCTGCTGCTGCAGCTAACAGACCAAGCCAAAAAGGAAAAGTTTTCATACCCCATTTAACTTATCACAATCTACATGATGTGGAAATTGTAGAACACTGCCGGAACGCTTCAACCTCTGTCATCCTCAACTCAGAGCCAGGGCAAACCAAGGGGAAACCATACCAGTAGAGACAAAGGTATGTGAGGCACTTAGATTTTTAGCTAAGCTGGAGGTGTCACAGGCATCAACATCCAGGATCCTTCATCAATTCCTGAATGCTGTGCTGCAACATGTCAATGGCCACATATTTCTCCTGTACTCTTGAGGACAGGGCCATAAATATGCAGGAGTTCTGCCCTGTAGTGCACTACCCTGAAGTACTGGGTCCCATAGATTGCACACACACAGAAATTAAGGCACCAGCTGGGGAATAGGGAAGACTCTATATAAATAGAAAGGGCTTCCATTCTATTAACTGCCAAAATGTGTGTAATGTTCAGGGAATCATCATGAATGTGTGTGCTGGCAACCCAATCATTTACAATGATTCATATATCTGGCACACCTCCCAACTGTAACATGTTCACTAGGGGGGATATCCCAAAGGGTCATTTAGTACGGGATGCTGGTTATGCACCGAACTGTAGCTGATGATGCCCATCAAAAATGTACATACACCTGCTGAAGAGCACCATAATGAGGCACATGCTCAAACCAGAAATATCACAGAGCATGTGCTTGAGCTGCTGAAGTCGTGGTTCTGGTGCCTAGATACATCCGGGGGAACTCTGCAGTACAATCCACATACATGTACTTGAATATTCACTGTACGTGACGTGCTGCACAACTTCATCCTGAGAAAACAGCTTCAGCAGGATCAACAAGGGGAAGGGGCACACATCTCACCACCAATGGCAAGGTCACCACAGACAAACACAAGTAAGGAGTCAGAGGGGGAACCAGCAGCTGCTGTGGGTGTAGGCAGGCTTAGGTGTGCTCATATGCCCTTGCATTGGCTAAGAGGCAACATGCAGCACACTCACTCATCACCTAAGGGGCTAAAAACTTCCTCCTACGTACATACATATAGTAACACTGATGCCAGGCAATGCTCACAGCCTTTACCTACCCATGTAATGGCTGTGTACTCCTAGCATCAGAGAGTCAGCCCTGTACTAAAACTGTTGCAACTGCTGGATTTACAAGGTAAGTGTTGAACCTGGAGTACAATTATATGAATGAATGGCATAGCCTTGCATGTTATTTGGTAATGTAAGTAAAAGGTGGGTGATTTGTACAGAAATGGCTAACATGTGACATCAGGAACTTATGTGGCTTGTATGTCCATCATCAAGTAGTAGGCCTCAGGCAAAGATTTATGCAGTCATACCTCTCAAAAGTACTGATGGGTCACTGAATGTCTTCAGTTTAGCACCACACTTTTGTACTGCAAAATTATTAGAGAGACGTTATAAAGTAATGAGACACATTTCAGTTTCAGACTTCACAACCCTCACATGATCATTAACAATACTGATGCAAAAATGTTTGATTCTATCAACTGTCTACCTTTCTAAGACCAATATAAGTCAAAAGTACAATTACCAAATCAACATCACAAATGCAGATATACTAAGCACTAAGTTGGTTATGCACCCTGAGCATCCGACACAAATGTTATTTATTCCCGAATCCAAAAGACAGAAGACAGGCATATGTCATAGTTATCACTTGCACAGGGTGTTGTGGGATGTAGGGGGAGAAGCCTAGTCTGACACAAAAGGTCGGTGAGTGTGAGTGAGTTAACAGGCAGACATATGGATAAAGTAAGAAATGGCCAGTGAGAGAAAATTAGCTTTAGGCTTCATGGCTGAACCATGTAACTGTTGTGTGTATGTCTGTATGGGTACTCCAGATGACATTGGTGTGTGTGTGTCTGCATGAACACATCCAAGCTCTGTGCTAGCTCTATATCTTGGTATGTTGGACAGAAATGAGCCATGCATGGTAGAGGTGGCAGTTCATCACTGTTGTACCCAACCACAAGAACAGGCTCTGCCAAGAATTGAACTGGCACGTCCACACCCACAGTCAGATGCACTGCTGCTACCTGAACATGACTGATTTCTGCTGGATTAGCTCCCCTCACCAGGATGCCCAGGACCAAGACCTCAGGGCCTGTCATGTCTCGGTGTGGACAACTCAACCACTGACAGAGCAGTGGAAGTAGTGTCACTATAGGATCGTGATCAGGCACGGCCATATCGACTAACAGCAGATGATGTGGCTGACCTATGCCCAGGAGGATGCTGCCCCCCTCCCATAGGCCACCCATTCCAATGTGTCATATATCCAAATTCATTGAATTGGCAACATGGTGAAGACAGTCACGCATGTCAGCCTGTGTCACATCTACAACAAGCATTTATCTGGAGGAGCTATGGGAGCATACCTATGCCTCCATGACAGCCTGAAACATATGTTGAGTGGCATGGAAAGACACACCTAGATCAGGTGGAGGATGGACAGCAGGCCTCCTCTGAACATCCCAAACAACCCTCCTTGCATGGCACCTTGCCCACACTTTGGCTATGGCCAGAGTCAACAGGCACTAAAGCCACAGTAACCACACTTCCCTGATCTCCACCTGTTCAATATCGGAGGGCTCTCTGAAATGCATTGTAGTAGGCCTACTGGCTGTGTCAGATGAAATTACAGGTGATGGCTGAATGTCAACCTCACTGTCAGATTCAACCTCTGCACCCCCCCCCCCCCGATTGTGCCTCTCTTTGGCCACCATCATCATCAGAGTCTGATGATACTCTGACATCAGGTGGTAAGAGTCCTATACTTCCACTGTCAGGATCATCTGTGATAATAAGCAACAACACAAGAAATACATTAACAGCTTCACTACTACAGTCAGATGTATGCTAACAAACTAACAGTGATGCCACTGCTATAGGTAGTACAGCAGTGCACATAACAAGTCCTGACACTCACATCACACATACAGATAAAAGTTAGATATTTCTTTCAACTACTCATCACCACTGACAAAGAAGCTATTTGGCTTACCACATGCAGTTGATGCTATGCTTCATATGGATGGTGGTCCTGGAAGAAGTTAAGTAAAAACTAAGGTCAACATCACTATAATTAACAGTAACATAGGGGGTAAAACTTTTTAACCTTTATATGTCATTAACTATACTTTCAACAAGAACTTGGATGACAAATTCAACCTAAGTCCATGTGTAATAAATCAGAATGTCTTGTTAACTGCAGCAATCTACAACCCCTCCCCAAACAATTTATTGCTAAGCAGAACTAACGTATTGCTGCAAATATTTTACTAAACAACAGTATTCAACAGCTGAGATACATAAGCCTACCTGGAAGCTACTCCTGGGACATACTTGCTGTCCCTGACACAGTAGCACCAATGACAAGGGCATGCTGTTCTGCACTTTCCTGGTAGCTGTCTGGATCCCTGACAATGGATAGGATCTCCTCATTTGCTGTTAGTGATGGCTCTGTAGCAGCCACCCCCCTGGTACCCATCTCATCACAGGCCACTGTAGCTGCTCTCCTCCCTGCAGATGAGATCATGTCAGTGGCCATATGGCACACCTGATCATATGTCCTGCTGTGGCCACCTACTGCACTCACATCAGGAACTATCTGCTGCATTCTGCCTGACATATCTCTACATCCCCTCTCAAGCAGAAAAGCACCATGTTGCCTAAAAGCTTCCAGAATGACCTGATTCTCAGGGTCACTAAGGGGGGGGGGTTGGGGATTGAGATACTTGGGTGCCATAGTCCTAGGTGACCTCAAACACAACAGAAGGATATTACACATAACTATCACATAACTAAAAAAAATCTGTTTCCAGATAAAACAGTAAATGTAGCATTTCACTATTACCCACTGGAGAAACATAAAACAGTCAAGATATTTGAAATATGAACAACAGAAATGGTGTGGCTGTAACACATTACATTCACACACACACAAAGCAAGGCTAGATGCAAATTAAGCACAGTATCAATATCAACATATCCTTGTTTGTGCCAAAACAGAAATTCAGCTTTGCTCCCCCACCCCCAAAAGAACAGGAATTTGACACATTTTGATAACAAACCATCACTGAAATGCAAAAAGTGCTAGCAAATGAACTGTCACTGAAACATGTCTACAGATTTAACACAGAACATTCTATTTTAAGGTATTGCCAATCACGTGAAATGCCCTGACAAACATGCGTATGTCATCAGTACACTTCTGAGTAATGCACACAAATAAAAGTAGCATTTTCTAATTAATATATCATATAATATTAAACATGTTTCTTAATGACATTTCAGCATATGCAGTACATAGCTGAAAAAATGTAAGCATTCCTCCTGAAGGTCACTAGTCTTCTGTGCAGATATATCTTAAAGCAATAGTATCTTCTGCGTTCTCCACATAAACAAGTCCCCTCACCTTCTTGCTCCCTAGCTCCATGGTTGCCTTTTTATGGTGTAGATTCAGAGCTGAGAATATGGGGGATATGCAAATGAGGTGAGAACTGCTGAATCCCAAGTACTTGGTTCTGTGTAGGAGATGGAAACATAGTGCAAACACTCCATCAGTGTTTGTTGCTAATGAATTGCAACTGTGAATGATTACTGGCAGGTAGAAGAAATACACAACAGCAATGCAGACTGCCCTACCTCCAGTGAGTGTCAGGTTAGACTTACAAAGTGTAGAATTTTATCAAGGTTGGAAGTTTAAGTAAGCAGCACAATTCACATGTTCTGTTCATTAACTTCCACCCCCCCCTTCATTTGCTGGCAACCGTGTATTATTGCCATTTAATATCCTCACACATTTTAAGAACAATGAAATAGAATGCCTTACAAACTGTGCGTCTCAGATTACTGGTCAGATAAGACTAGCATGAGCAACAAACACAGAGAGGTAAGACAGAGTTGCATTTTTCCAAGCAATAGTCATAAATTATTGTGTGATCAATCAGTGCACCACATCTGAAATAAATACATGTACAATAAACTGTCATATGGTTTGTTAGGAATGCAGGTGATGTTGCAATTAGTAGTACGCAGAATGACTTCAGTTCCCTGCTTCAAAGCTGTTTGTGTGGCAAAGAAGGATAAGGCACCTTTACTGTGTTCTGAAGGTTCATTAGAGTGAGAGTTCAAATCCCGACATATCTAAAAATATTTCATGTGCACTAACAAACATTTTGTAGTGTTCATTTCACAGATAGCTTTTCTTCATTTCAACTACTTTTTCCTTTTCATTTTTTTTTTTTTGCTAGTGTTAGCATGGTGTGTGGCTTAATGCAAACAAGGGAAATGGAGAAAATGAATGCCAGGTTTGGCTGTGCTTATCTTGTTTGCACAATGCTTAGCAGTGCACAAACTAGGACTAGTGGCTCACACAGGAAGCAGACAGAACACCTGCAGGGCATCTGTAAAGGTGCAAAGGTCAAAAAGGATACATTGTTGCAAGTTTTGCATTCCACTGAGAAACACCGCTAGGCGATGTTATGCGGCAGTTAGTAAAGTTCCCCAACACCTGCAGCCATCGAACACCTGCAGACAGGACGCAGACAGTCAATAACTGAAAATGGATATTCAATTAATTCTGTTGGACACTGCACAAACATGCTAAGTGGCACTGTGCAGCGGTTAACACAGAGAACTTAACAATGAGTAGGAAATTATGGAATTGTCGTATAACTAGTCCTGTGGCAGCAAGTGTAAGAATAGGGTTGGAATACAAATGGTCCTGGGTTCTAGTACAGGGTGTGCAACCCTTTCTTTACTGTTGTGACAGTGCAGTTTATAGCAATGAACTGAAAAATATACAAGTGCTATTTCAACATTCTTGTGGCAACAGCTGTAAGTGTAGGGCTGCCATACACATGGTCCTGGGTTTTCATATAGGATATTCCACACATTTTTACTGTTGTTTTAATTTCTCATTATATTCACTCTCATTTACAACACTTTACATAGTAGAGCTGATATGAATTATATCCCTACCTTAAAAATTCTTGTTTCTTTCTTTTTTTTTTTTTAAATGTTAGCTATATGAATACAATGCTGTTATGTAAAATTGCATTTCTGGTCTTAAAATTGTACTGTACTTATGTTGCTATTATCTCTTTAGTGGAGCTCATCTCCCCCAGCCTCTACTGAAAATGGACAAATAACCAAGTTGGACTAGCCCGGTCAACAAATGTAAAATAAAAATAAAATGTATGAGGGATAAGATACACTTGTTGTCTTTTCAGATGTATGACTGAGGGCGTGCTGTCTATTATATGTCTGTAAGTATAATTCTGCTATCTGGACTTGGTTGGCCTTCACAGTTAAATAAGGCACATACACAACTGGATCTATATACAAGAACATTGTCAGATCACAAACATACATGTGTAAGACCTCAAACTGTCACCTGTATTTATGAATAATTCCTGACTATGCATGAGCAGCACCTTCTGTGGCAAAGATGAAAAATTATCGCTGTGGAAGAAAATGTTTTGCCCTTTATGCCTAAGTTTGAATCGCACATTTTAAAAATCAACTTTACCAGTGTATAAAGCTAAAAACTAATGTGTCAGGTTATGACATTTATGCCCCCAGTGCACGTCTGTAAACTTCACTCACCTAACACTTACCTTCCAGTTTTCAATATATATTTCCAAGCTACAACAGCAAACACCCCTCAAACTAAGGCCAAGTGCCAGATTAACCTTCCAATTTAAAAAAAAAAATATTTCCAACCTGCTCATCACTGCTGCTCCCTGCTTAACACTGCACAAACATGGTTGGCATTGTTGCTCGGTTTTATGCATTATCAGTAAATGTGGTAACATGAATTGGCAGGAAATCATTAGTTGTCATTGTGCTAATTCAGGTGTTAGACATGTCTGGAGTTGGAGGTGCCAGTTTAGGGCATAGAAGTGGGGTGTTAAGGATATTTACTGGACTCCTGGTAAAGCACCACAACCAAAGGCTTCTGCAGGGGGACTATTCTGGCTCCCAGTACAAGTCTGAGGCTTGGGAGTAGTTTGGCTCAGGCTGTATCCAGTTCTACTGGCATTACATGCACTGGAGAACAGTGCAGGCATCATTTTAATGTCCTACAGAGGCACAAGAGGAATACCCTGAACCAATGGTTGACTGAACTTCAAGCTGCTGAAATCCCACAGCTATGTAAGTATGATAATAAGACAGCACTTGTAATACACAGAAAGCTAAATATAGGCAAGACTAGTATGCACAATCATCTTCTGTTCTTTTCACAGCTAATGCCGAAATAGAGTTTAATCAACGGGCTCATGCTGATCAAACTGACAGACTGAAGGAAGCAGTGGTATGTATGCAGTACAACAGAAGTATTATTGTAGCTTTAAAATTTATAGACAGACTTTTGTTTTTTTATACAGTTGTAGCAAATTAAGCATGCATATCCCTAACTGTAAAAGCAAGCATGCTTGTATTAGTCTGTAGCACAAACCAACTTTAGGAGTCAAGTATAAGACTGTAGCTGGAGATTGTGGGTTCAAATACCAAGAGTAACAACTATACAATACTGCATTTCTTTAATAATATTACATAAAATTAAACTATAAAACTGGCATAAATGCCCTACTAACTGTAATCTGTATAACTAGACTAAGCATATGTGCAATATATGTGAAGCATAATGTTTGTTAATTTTAACTTAATTATGTTTATATAAATGTAAATGTGCCTATGTCACAAGTGATAATTCAGTAAAAGTGTTTAAAAAAAAGAATAGTAGAAGCCAAAGCATAGGACGGTAGAGTGGTGCAGCAGTAACATTGTCGCCACACAGCAAGAGGTTCTCTGGTTCAATTCTTGGCTGGAGTGCTTTTTGTGCAGAGTATGCATGTCCTCCCTGCATCTGTGTGGGTTATCTCTGGGTGCTCCAGTTTCCTCCCATGTTACAAAGAGATCTGTCTGGAGCATTTCTCCCCGGGCCTCGGCTGAAAACTGGCTTCATTCCAAGTCGGACTTTCCCGGTAAACAAATGTTAAATAAATAAATAAAATAAATATATGCACACTTCAAGGATTACTTTCAGCAATCTGTAGTTATAGCGTATAGTTGTTAGGATGTATACTTAAATGTAATACTTCAGATAAAATAGTTGTATAATTGTGTTAATGCATTGTATGTCACATATGATGGTACTAATTTTATCTCTTTTCTCTCACCCCAATCCTTCTCTCTTTTTTTTTCTATTGTCTGTCGTCTAAATATCATCCATCTGTAACAAATCACTCACAGCGAGGTAGGCCAGCCCCAGTGGATTAGCCTGCCTACCACCCTCCTGCACATTCCTGTACTGCTTTCCCTTTGCTCTTCCCCCACTTGCTCCCCATTTCACCACTTTCCTATCTACGCAATTTAATACCTATAATCTGGTCAAAAAATAGAATCAAACACAACACACACAAGTACCAGAAAAAGCAATGGATCCAGTCACCTTTTGGTATCTATGTTTGTGTGGAGTTTAGCATGGCACACCAATGCCAAGCGAGGGTGAGCAGCTCTACAATGCTGCGGTTAGCTATGTGCAAAGCTACTTAACCCCACTGCACACACACAACATATGCTGAATGTACTATAAAGAATAATGTCATTGCATTATCACTGTTTATTTAAAAGTATTACATACACCTGGGTTCAAACCCAGTATCATCTGGGCTCAAAAAGAATGCATTTACATCTGCTGCCACACTGTCAGCTAAGCAGTAGGTGTGTTTCATACATAATACTAAATCTCAGAATTTTAGCAACAACGATTGTATTTTGCACACTGTTTAACTAGGCGCAAACAGGGAAAGTAATGGAAATGTGCATCTCACATGCACAAACACTTTGCCAACCGTCATGCAAACCCACTGCTAGCCACTACACTATAAAAGTCACTATTAGTGTGTATTAGTGCTGTTTACTGTCCATTTACTCTTCATGCCATGAAACTACACATGGAAACATAAACTGAAGGCCCTAACAATATGTCACATACTTACAATGCAGCCCTGTATTGCCTCCCCCCATGCACTGCAACCCTGGTCTCTCAGTACTTGTTCACAAAATGTATCAACTGCACTACATGAATTAATAACAAATGTGTGATAAGCAATGCACATCAATCTGGTAACATGGAGAACTATCTTCAGAGTTGAACATGCCTACACACCCATCAATTGACCCTGGGAACTATTGACCCATAAACCTAACCAGCCTCATCTGCAAGGTTATGGAAAGAATCATCATGGACCTTATCCACAAGGACATAAGAGACCTTTAAACTCTTGACCTGACCAACTTTGGTTTCGTTAAGAGTAGATCTTGCTCATTAAACCTACTGGACTTCTTTGAGAATGTCACCAAAGCTCTGGATGAGGGAAACACAGTACATACCGCCAATCTTGATTTACCAAATGTCTGACACAATCCCCCATTCAGGTATCATAGAGAAACTCTCCCATCTGGTGATTAACCCATACATTACTAGATGGGTAGTCACCTGGCTCACTGACAGAATGCACACAATCAAAGTTGGAGTCAACTTCCAAAAGCATTACCAGTTACCAGTGGAGTACCACAAGGATCTGTGCTGGGCACTCTACTATTTGGAAACAGTTTCTCTGAAGTCCAGGTGTAGGTAGATGGCCTGTGGCTTACCAAGTTTGCAGATGACTGTCAACTTGGCGCAATAATATAGAGTCCCCCAACGATGGAAACATATTACAGAAAGGGCTGACACAGAGAAATGATTGGAGCCAAACTCATGGACAAACTTAATGGGAAAAATGCCTCATTGTCTGCTTTGGCAAAGGAGTAGCCCTGCTAATTATGATATAGATAGCACCCCTCTAAGCTCAAACTCAGTGGTGGGAGACTTGGGAACACAGTCTGATAGCAATCTAAACTTCAATGTGTTCATAGTGGTGAGGAAAGCATTCTACATTGTGCATGTTATAAATAAGAGCATCAAATCCAAGAGCATGGAGGTCATAGCTCCGCTGTATTCTAACCTTATCAGACCAATAATTGTGTACAATGCTCCCTTCTGTATGTACCTCACCAGACACCTGAAGCAACTGGAGAAACCACAGAGGTTTCTGACCAAGAGAATTCAGGGCCTCCAAAACATGACATACATGGAAGGACTGAAAGCCCTGTCACTGTACTCAGTGTCATACACGTTGCTGGTAGGCAATCTGTGCCTGGCCTACAGAGCAGTCTCGGACCCTGCCCTCATGGAAATGCAAGACATCCATAAACCAAACGGAACAAGAATAAGTTGCTCCAGGGATCTCAACCTAACCTGTGACATAAACAGTGCATGCTGGAAACACAGATATATCTCCCAGTAATTACCACTTGTCTAGAATAGGCTCCCACTCCATGTGAAGCAGAACTCCTCAATGATACTATTCAAGCGTAACCTTGACAATTGGAAGAGTGACTGTAAATTCACCTCAGGGGTAGCACCTATGTCCCTCATGGACAGGGACAGTCAGTGCTCATCACAAAATCACTCTGCTAACAAAGACCATTTAACTATGGTCAATAAGGGTACTCTGGTTTTTACATGGCTAGGCCTGTAAAGCCCATAAGGCCATTAGCCTAGTAACATCCTATGAACCTATGCAGGCCCCCCAACATCTTCTCTCCAACATCTACTGCTGATGTCATCCACTATAAGTTGTCCTGCAGTTATGTAAAAATCAGACTTGTGCCGTGGCGCTTGCATAAATTACTGAGGTCTGTAGTCTGTGTACTTACATAGGTAGGGGGTTCTGGTGTGTGTGTGTGTGGTGTGTGGTGTGTGGTGTGGTGTGGTGTGGTGTGGTGTGTGTGTGTGTGTGCGCGCACTTGCTTGACATTAGAGAGAGCCTTTTACACCAGCATGTGGGACACTATTACCATAGTCTCCTCACTAGACAGTGCTGATGTCATCATCTATATTTGATTTGTGGATGTGTACTATTCCCATCATGGCAGAGTCAGAGACTGGCCTGGGGTCCAGGTAGAAGTCACATCATCCTATACACTACACAGTACTGTGACATGCTTTTCTGTCTATCCACATGTCATGTCATGGTCTGTAGGCCCAGTGTTTTCCTGATGAGAAACCCCTGTGGTCTCTCCAGCTGCTGCATGTGGCTGGTGAAGTACATGCAAAAGGGAGAACTATACTCTATTATTGTTCTACTGAGGTTCGAGTACAGTGCGGTTACATAATCCTCAAATCTGAATACAATGGCGTGACTTATGATGTGCATGACATAGGCTTTCAATACCACTGTGGTCAAAGTTCAGATTGCTATCTACATGTGTTCCCAGCTCTTGCATCAATGGGTTTTAGCATAGTGGGAGTGTTGTCAATGCTGTACTTAGCAAGGAGTTCCACTTTGCAGAAGGACAAAATAAAGACACATTTTTGCATTTATTTTTAGGCAGTGTGGCTTTGTCACCAAACATTTGTCTGTGTTAGCCCCTCCTGTACTATGTTAACATCACTGGTGGACTGAATGACTGCACCCAATATGCAAGAAACGGCAAACGTGGTAAACCAAAGGCCATAGACTTTAGCCTGAACTATCAAGCAACAGATTCCAAACAGTAAAGGGCCAAGCACAGATCCCTACAGTATGCTAGTGGTGACAGTTCTACTGGTACAGGTTGATTCAACAACTTTCACAGTATGTGTTCTGTCGGTGAACCAGCTGGTTTACCCATCTAATGATGTAAGTGCTAATCCCAGGTTGAGAGAGTTTTGCAATGATACCTGCATGGGGGATTGTGTCCAAACCCTACGCCAGATCAAGATAGGCAGTATGCACTATCTTACCTTCATCTAAGCCTATCACACAATCAATGGGCTGTGACAACATCACAGATCGCCTACAGTGTGATTCAGCAAATACACCTTCCTGACATGGTTGACTACACACTTCAACACACCCTCAACACAGACTATGTACCTGTAGGAGGGTGTACATCAACATGCATCCATCAGAGTTGGGGGGTACCTGATTTATGTATAGACACAGCCTGACTCTCCTCATCTGTATGGTAGACCAACTTGTCATCATAGACCTTTTCTAAATGGACAATAGTAATATCTCGGCAGTGCGCAACAGACCTGTGTGAGTTGTTAATGCTACTTCATGTCTGTTATATCTGTCAGATGTCCTCAAAGAGGTCATCAAGGGCATGCATGATGACACCACCATCATCCTTTTGAACTTGACAAGCCCAAGGCATTTGACACAGATCTGCACTGAGGTAATCACTCAACAATGTCACATGTGGCCATAAACACCTATATCACCAAGTGGGTAGACCACTAGATCACATACATGGCATGTACATATGTTGGAATGTGTGAAGTCTCAGGTCCAGTGCTCGGGTCCATACATCAGGGCTGTTTTCTAGGCCCTTTCCTGTTGATTATGTATGTCACAGACGTCACTAATGACATACACATCTTGTGTCCAAACAGCTGTCTGAAGGACTATAGATTGTGGGAAAACATTGACTCCAACTGTGATATTAGTATAATACTGACAGTTATCAACACACACAAAAGATGGCTGCCACAGCCATGGCAACACCTGCAATGAAACAAAAACATGGGGGGGGGGGTTGTTACATCATGAAAGCAAATGCAGAATCCAAGAATAATGTAGATATCACACCCTATAATCAGACCAATAGGTACACAACCTGTGTCCTTGCGTAGATGGTATGTGGAATGTCCACCAGCATGTGGCCATAATACTGACTACTCCCTTGTATGTAACATAACTACTGAGTATGCGAAGGACATCACAGACCATAACACCTCCATAGTTCACAGCCTTTATCACACCAATAACTGAGTACAATGCACCCTTCTTCATGTACCTCCCTACATGTCTGCCAGTAATGTGTAACTGAAGCGTACCACCTTTGCCACAGTGAGCTATGCACATCTTACTGGCCATACCTAGGTATTCTTTTGGTTGCATAACCATTACTGTCCGACTATGCAGAACCCCCATCAAGTTGTTACACCAGATGCATGTGTGATATCTGTTCCAGTCATGCACACAGTAAATACATAGCTGTTTGACAACATTTATGGCATGGGTAACATTCATGACAGGGTAGACTGTGCCATATACATCATAAATTATATATATATACATATACATATATATATATATATATATATATATATATATACACACACACACACACACACACACACACACACACACACACACACGTGTCCATTATTAATCTTTCATCTTTTGATTTCAATCCACCTCTCCAACTATTCCTGTGTCAAATCCTGATAAGACAACATTGTCCCAGGATCTTTATGCCTTTTCCACATTTCTTTCCTTATCATCTGATCTTTCTCCTTATATTCTTTCTTTTTGCGATTCCTGATTTTTGTCTACTTCTGGTTTAATTTCCATTCATGCTTGTCAACAACATGCTTCTGCTAAACTAAGCACGGAAGTCATCTTAGATTTCTTCTCATGTTTTAAAACTTTCAGTATGTTTGTATCTGGTGAGGTCAGCAGATATGTATGCAGTCCCAAGACTGCAGATCTACACATGTAATCAATTTTGAGGAGGCCTATGCCTCCTTCAGAATGAGGAATATATATATAAATCTTGGTATTCACTGATTTTTATATATCATTTGATAAGCATGAAACATTTTTCGTTTTCCTGACAATCTGACCTAATACCTTTTGAGGCAAGCCAGTTACCCCAAAACTGTTAAATTGGAACAGGAAGAACAAATTGGTTTATAGCTTGGACTTTATTTTTAGATGTGACAGCAGTTTAAAGTATTAGTTCGCGTTTTCTAAAGTATTCCTTACAGAGTTTTATTCACATTTGTTCAAGTTTTATTACTGATCATTCATCAGTTGCCAAAGATTTATACATTCCCTCCTGCTCAAGCTCTTTTATACAACACTCTTGTCCCAGATCGATATTTTCTTGGTCCTGAAGCTATCCTGCTATAAACGTTGCTTTTGTCTATTTATCAAAACAAAACAACATTTTTATAAAGCTAAGAAAGTTTTAACTCAACCCCCTGCTGTAGAAGGAAGTAGTAGTCCACAAAAAATGACAGCTCTATAAAGACCCATAAGGATGACACAGTGGATTATGAAGACAGGGAAGAAATGATATATTGTTACTTCTGTAAAAGAAGTCCAGAATTTTTCTCATGTGTGGTCTAGTGGTATCATGAGGATCACTGATGCTATGAGGCCTAGAATTTTGAGGACCTGTTTTCCTAGGGCCATGTCTAAAAGACAGAAATCCAAGAAAATGCCCTGATAAGTCAGAACTTTGTCTTTTAGCAGAAAAACCATCCTTTTACTACATCTACCAAACACCTCAAGAAAATGTGTTTAGAGTGTGTGAGGAAGGACTTCTGATGACTCAATCTAAAGCCTAGGTGGGAAAGGAGGGGTGAAATCTTGTTTAAGGACTCTAAGCATCTGGATACAGAATCTGCACAAATCAGCAAGCTGCCTAAAATAAGGAAAAATGTGGATGCCTAGGGTTCTGCAACAGGCAACCACTGGAGTCAAACACTTTGTACACATTCAAAGTGCAGTAGACAGCCCAAAGATTAATGCAGAAAACTGATAATATAAACCAGACACAGCAAATCTCAAACATTTCCTGAAACTGGGAGCAATAGGAATATGACGGTAAGCATCCTAGATATCTAGAGTTACCATTGAAATAGTGATCTGAAAGCAATGCTAGGACCAGTAAGGTAAGCATTTTGAAGTTCAGAACTTTTACTTACGGGTTGGTATAATGATTAAGGTATTTGACTCACAGACATAAAATACAGTGTTTGACTCTCACCTTTGGGAGGGAAATTGGCTAGGCTTAGAATGGCACACTAATGCAGCTAGCCTAGTAATTAGCTATGAACCTATAAACAAAGGTGTTTTGAAAGGAGAAATCTAAGATAGGCCACCAGAAGTACCTTTTTGGTATCAAAAAAATTCTGGAGTAAAATCCTTTGCCTTTGTGTATTGCAGGCACTGGTGCTATGACCCCTACTTCTACTATGTGATGAAGCACCGGAGGAAACAGCTCTGTCTGACCTAGTGGGTGTTGAAGAATTCCCCTGAAAAGGGTTGAATTTTCTATCCACTGCCAAGTGTATCCACTTTGAATTATTCTCAGAACCCATTTGTCTGAGACTATTTGTGGCTGAGGTGCTCTGTGACTTGGTATAGTCATTCTTTTGCAGGGAGTTGATCCTTTTTCGCAAAGGAATCCATCTTGTTTGGTTTCAAGGAATTATTCTCCTGCTATTACCCTTTGGATCCTTGACTGTTTGGCTGGGATGTTTGTTTGTTCTGCCTCCTGAATGAAGACACCTTGTCTAGGGAGAACTTGGGTACATGAATCATCCTAGATACCTCATGCATTAATATGCCTTTATCATTCCACTATTTGAGAATCTGTGTAAAAGGAGGCCCAAACACCAGTTTAGAACTTCAAGGTACAATTAAAATGTTGTCTTTTAAATCATTGGAGAAGCTCTGATTACATAAACAAGCATACTGTCTTAAAATAACAGAATCAGCAGCATTTCTGGAGACTGCATCTGCACATTCAAGCACACCTCTCAAAGCTTGCTTTGAAAACTGAGTCAAATTAGAATTTTATTGATATAAGACTTTTTCCTCTGCAGGTAAGGATGTAGCAAAATCATTGAAGTTGTACACATGCTGTAATACACATTTCCACATACAGCCATGATAGTATAACATTCTAAGGGCTGGATTACTAGAAACAGACATAATTTTGTCCTGAAGATCTAACAAAGTTTCCACTTTATCAGGGGGTGTTGGATATGATGAAGCCAATGACATTTTTTATTTGAGCAGGCAGATAGGGAGACTTGCAGCTGGGTCAACAGTGAAATAAGAAGGGAGACATCATATCTGAGGGGACCCTATATTTACTCTGAGCCTTTATTAGGGATTGCTAGAATAGATATTGGTGTCAAACAGGGAGCTTTATAAACATCTTCCAAAGTTGGTAAGAGAGGGGATAGCCGAAGAAAGTACAGTTGTGTACCTACCATAAATGTAGATGTTCGAGTGTATTCACTGTTGCAGTCATTACAATTGGGTTATCCTGCTGGCAGGCTACCCGCAGTCGGCCTGAATTCCAAAGTCTAGGTCTGGCGTCGGTTGCTGTCGCCTTTTCCCTGACGTCAGTGCGCCAGGGGTATAAAAGATGCAGCCGACACCATTTTCTTCAGTTTTTCTTGCCCCAGATATCAGATGCTCTCAAAAGGGTAGGCTAAAATATGTCAATAAAGCATGCATGCACCAAAGTAAATTATTCCTTCATCTATAAGCAAATACACCACATAGGTTGTATAGAATAGAGAAGTACAGATAAGTTCCAGCAAAGATAAGGGGGATGGTGGGTGGGTAACCTGGACTGCAACAGTGAATACACTCGAACATCTACATTTATGGTAGGTACACAACTGTACTATGTTCATAGTGTTTCACTGTTGCTGTCATTACAACTGGGTTGAATCCCAAAGCTAAGGTTAGGAGGCTGGAGCTAAACAGGATTAGGAGCGGCTATGAGGCCCTGCAGAACTGCAGTGGCAAAGCCTGCCCTGGATTTAGAGTAGAGTGGTAAGTGGTAGTGCTTTGTAAAAGTGTGCACTGAACTCCAGGTCGCAGCCTTTAAAATGTATTTGGTTGGTACTCCTCTGAGGAAGGCTGCTGAAGTGGCTGCTGCTCTGGTTGAATGTGGCCTAATGTCCTTAGGCACTGACTTGCCATGTTGTGAATAGCAGAAACGAATGCTGTGGCCTATCCACTTTGAAATAGTCTGCTTTGAGATAGCCTTTCCTTGTGATCTTGCTGCATATGCCACTAATAATTGCTCTGTCTTTCTGAAAGCTTTGGTTCTGTCCAAGTAGAAGCACAGCTGTCTGTGTATGTCCGAAGAATTCAGAAGTCTCTCACCCTTATTCTGTGGGTTTGGATAAAAGGTAGGCAAGTGAATAGTTTGGTTAAGGGCCACACTGAACACTACTTTAGGCATAAAAGTCGGGTTTGTCCTCAGAGAAACCCTATCTGGATGGAAAATGATAAAAGGTTCCACAGCCATGAGTGCCTGTAGCTCTGAGACTCATCTTGCAGAGGTTATTGCTAGGAGCAGAGCTGTTTTCCATGATAAAATTTAATGTCAGCTGTAGCGGCTGGCTCAAAAGGAGGCAGGGTGAGTTTTTCCAAGACATAATTGAGGTCCCATGCAGGTACTGGTGATCTCCTTGGAGGCCTTAAGTTTTTGGCTCCTCTGAGGTACTGCCTTAGTAAAGGATGAGAAAAAATAGGTGGCTCTGTATTGTAATGAGCTGAAATGGCATAGGCATGAATCTTAATTGATGAAAAGGAAATGCCTTTGTCCAGCATCTCAGTTAAGTATTGTAAAATCTGAGGAATATTTGGTACCATCGTGTCAATTCCTTGTGCCTGGTTTCAAGGATAGAATCTCTTCCATTTTTCAGCATAAGATTTTCTGGTACTAGGCCTCCTGGCCTCCAAAATAACATCCATCACCGCTTTAGAAATAGGGGTGTTTTGAATGACGACATTATCTGCCATGCTGCCAGATTTAAGGTCTTGAGTTGGCTGTGCAGGATCTGATTGTTTTATTGGGACAGTAAGTGAGGAATCTGAGGTAATGTCCAGGCTGGGCATTGAGACAGGTTCCTTAGGATTGGGTACCAGTGCTGGCAGGGCCAGTCTGGGGCAATCAGTATAATTTTTGGCTTCGCTTGTCTGACCTTTAGGAGTACCTTGGGGAGGAGAGGCAGTGGAGGAAAGGCATATACTGTTAAGTTTTTCCAGCTGAAAGATGGAGCATCCACTTTCCATGCTTGCTTGTGATAAGTCCTTGTGCCGAATTTCTGTAGTTGGCAGTTGTGAGGGGAGGCAAATAGATCTATGTCTGGGCATCCCCATTTCTTTATCATACTGAAGATTTGCGAATCCAATTTCCACTCGTGGGGATCCATGAGGTTTTTGCTTAGTTCGTCTGCCAGAGTATTTATCTTTCCTGGCAGGAATTGTGCCTGCAGATATACTTGGTAAGTCAATACTGTGTCATGGCTAGTCTGCAAATGGGATAGGAATGTGTTCCTCCCTGCTTGTTTATGTACCACATGACTGTAGTATTGTCCGTCTTTATCAGTAGTTGTCCCGGATGAAGTAGATCCTTGAAGGCTGTAAGGGCATTCTGAACAGCTAGCATCTCTTTTTGATTGATATGTAGATGCATTTGGCTTACGGACCATGTGCCCTGAATACATCTTCCTGCCATGTGGACCCCCCCAGGCATAATCTGATGCATGTGTTGTCAATGTCTGCCTGGCTGTGGGTAAAGTGAATGGCTGCCCCTTGTTGTGGTGACAGGCCTCTGCCCACAATCGAAACTCCTGCTGCAGGCAGGGAATAAGAGTAATTATTGTTTCCAGGCTGTGGCAATGTTGAGTTCAAAAACTTTTTAGATACCACTGAAGTTTCCTCATATGCAGTCTTGCATATGGAATGAGCAGAATGCAGGATTCCATGAAGCCCAAAGCCTGCAGAATTTTTCTTGCAGATAACTGGGCCTTTGTTGCCAACAGTTTGAAATAAGTAGTCAGTTGCCTTTGTTTGTCTGGCAAGAGATAAGCCATCTGGGCAGTTGTATTTAAGCTTGCACTCAGGAATATTATCTCTTGAGAGGGCACTAGTTTTGATTTCTTTTCGTTTACTGTGAACCCTAGGCATGTTAGTAATCTTTTTACAAACGCCAGATGCTGTAGTAGAATGTCCTTGTTCTCTGCTTGAATGAGGCAGTCATCCAAATAATGATATATTTGTATTCCTCTTTGTCTGCAGAATGCAATTACTGGAGCCAGGCATTTTGTGAAGACCCTGGGCGCAGTAGATAAGCTAAAGGGCAGCGCAGAGAATTGGTAATGCATTGAGCCAGCTATGAATCTGAGGTATCTTCTGCATGATTGTCTGACTGGGACATGCAGGTATGCCTCTTTTCTGTCTAAAGTCACAAGCCAAGCCTTCTTGCCCAGCATGGGCAGAAGCTGCTGCAGAGTCAACATTTTGAATTTTGGAATATCCAGATATGTGTTTAGAATAGATAGGTCCAGTATTGGCCTCCAGGCTTTGTCCTTTCTGGGCACCAAGAACAGTCCTGAGTAAAATCCTTGTCCCTGCTCTTGTTCTGGTACTTGCTGAATGGCCCTCATGTCCATGAGGGATGAAACTTGCTTTTGTGCCTCTGCCCACTGATTTTTTTAGCAGGTCTGGCAAACCATGTGCCCTTGGCAGGGTATGAAAGTGAAACTTGTAGCCTTGTGACACTATGTTCAAGACCCATTTGTCCTGAGTTATTATGTGCCAGTTTTGATGAAAAAGTGCTAGTTTTCCCCCTAATGGTGCTGCCAGAAGATAAGTGCTTGGCATAGGCAGGGGGAAGTCATTGGGACTGTTTCCTGTATGGCTGTGATTTGTCTTCTCCACTTTTGGAGGTAGAAGCATCCCATTGTTTAGACCTGTATGTGCCTTGGGGCTGGGGCTGGGATCTGCCTCTAGGGCATCTGTATCTGCCCCTTTGTGGCCTGTCTGGACACTGGAAAGGACTAATTTTTTGTAGGCCAGTGTCTGCTAAAACCTTGGAGGCTGTACCTGTAAGAAATCCTTGACTGTTTGCATAGATTTTGCTTTGTCCTCCATTTTCTTCAACACCTCCTCTGCCTTAACACTAAACAATGTATCATGCTGTAATGGAGCATCTAATAATTTTGCTTTAACATAATCAGGCAAATTCTGTTCCTTTAACCAAGCATGCTTCCTGATGACAGAACCCGTAACAGCGGCCCTGCAGGAGGCCTCTAGAGAATAAAAACCACATTGCAAAG
Source organism: Protopterus annectens (assembly GCF_019279795.1). Taxonomy (NCBI): domain Eukaryota; kingdom Metazoa; phylum Chordata; order Ceratodontiformes; family Protopteridae; genus Protopterus; species Protopterus annectens. The sequence continues at coordinate 117,214,446 of NC_056727.1, read as the reverse complement.
TATGTTTCCTACTTGTTCAGCTGCATGCAATAAATCCTGCATTTCTTTGTTTTCTGCACATTCAGAATTTATCAACATTTTCTGCTTAAGTAGTGACATAATATATTGCTGATATTTAAGCATATGAGATTGACAATTTAAAGCCCTTATAGCCAAGGTCGCAGAAGTGTAAATCTTTTTTCCCCATCTGTCTAGTGCCCTAGAATCCCTGTCAGAGGGGGTAGGGTTTTTTGCAGTGGAAGCCTTGACCCCTTTGGGACCCTGAGAGAGAGTTTCTGGGTCAGCAGCAGGGTTTTTAAAACAAAATTTATGTGAATCAGGAACCCTGTAATATCTGTCTGGCTTAACAGGAGCTGGAGGCAAGGAGTCAGGAGTCAGTCTAACACAGGAGGAATAGCAAGGGGCCTGTGTTGAGGTAGTAAAAGTAAGTCTCTGAGCCTCCTCTTAGATTCTGAATAATCTTGGCTCTCCCAGTGGAAATGTATGCAAAGTTTCCCCGAAAGAATAATCCTCAGGAGGAGAGGCTGAAGGAATAGATTCTTCAGCATCAGAATCCTCATAGGGAGGAGTATTCCAGATCAGAAGAGGAATCAGATGAAATGGAAACCTGATCTGAAGATTCATATTCTGTCTCTTGCCTAGGCCTCTTATCAGGAGGGGGATGGGAACCCCTGATCAAAGTAATTAGGTCTTCGGCCATTTTGAGCATCTGTTTTTTAGGCATGGAGGCCTGTCCATGTGGCTGTTGTACTTGTTTCTTTGTCTTTAAAGGTGCTTTAGTCTTTGCCTTTGAAGCTGAAGTCGTTTTTACATATAATTGTGTAGGCCTGAAAACACCCTCAGAAGCCGATGCCTGCTCAGCGGCTCCGGACCCATTTGAGGGAATGGTTTCCTAGGTACCAATACCTTGAGTATCCAGAGGCCTAGTCGGCTCCACGTGAGAGTCGGTAGCGGCCTGCGGCTCTAAAGTAGCATGTGTCAGGGGCTGCGAAAGCGCCTCACTGAGAACCGGAGACTGGCTTAGAAGAAGCCTCGTCATCAGTTTTGGACCTCGGATGCTTGTCCTTTTCTTTTTCTTTGCGTTTCTTGTGAATTGTGGTAGTCGGATGGCTATCCGATGATATCGTATAATTAAATCTTCTGCCAAAATAGTGAAATGCAAAATCGTACCGACACTTAATAGTGCGTTGGTTAAATCTAGCACAGAACCGACAATTAGCAACGTCGTGGTCAGGGCCTAGGCAAGGAATACAGTAGGAATGAAAGTCCTTATGAGGTATTTGCTTCCCACAAGAAATACAATTAACTTTTTCTGACATCGGTCTGGAACAAGAAAAAAGTTTCCCCAACGGGGTACTTAGCTTTTGATGAAAACTTCGGATCTGAAATTCGAACACGAAAATCTCAGGAGTCGGCCGACCGGCACTTGCAAACTGCTTTTGCTTCGGGCAGCGCGCAGCAAGAAAGACTGAAGAAAATGGCGTCGGCTGCATCTTTTATACCCCTGGGGCACTGACGTCAGGGAAGAGGCGACAGCAACCGATGCTGGACCTAGACTTTGGAATTCAGGCAGACTATGGGTAGCCTGCCAGGATAACCCAATTGTAATGACTGCAACAGTGAAACATGATGAACATCTGTGAATCTCATCTTCTACAAGGTCATATATCCTGCTTAGCTCTGGGGTGGTTCCCAACTGTTCCCAAGCAAAAACATCTCTAAATCTAGCAATCATCTGAGGAAGAGTGAATGTTGTTGTTGTTGTGTCTTTCGGCTTTTCCCGGTTAGGTGTCGCCACAGCAGAACTCCGGTCCGCTAATCATTGGCAGTAGATTTTTACATGCCCAGTTGCCAGCCCTGACGCACAACTTTCAATGAAGGTATGCCCATTCATGCATGTCTCCACACAGAAGACGCTCTAGCTGAGAATCGAACAGGACGTCTTACTGTGAGACGACAATGCTATCGCAGCACTACCACCGCAGTTCTGAGGAAGAGTGAATACTTGTTTGGATTTAAGCTCAAACCTTCCGAAGAATCAGAGTGACTGGACTCAGTATCAGCTAGGAAATCATCACTGTCCACAACATATTTCTCCTCATTCTCTGAAACAGAAAGGTTTCTAGCCAAACTAGCACTAAAGCCATGGATAGGAACACATTCACCAAAATTAACTGTCTGCAGAATACTCTTAGCCAAGGAAATTTCATCTAGCTTACAAAGAGCTGCAATCCAATTATCAGCTATATGATGAAACTCCTGTTTCTTTTTCCTGTGAACTTCACTATCAGATAAAATATATGGGTACAGAGAATTATATCTGGTAATTAGTCTCTTACCCTGGACTACTCCTGCAAATAAAGGGTCTGGATCTGGTTCTTCTGTACCTGTGCTAGGTACTGGAACAGCCCAGAAGGGTGTGTTTAACCCCCCCCCCCCAACAGTGGTTGGCAAAGCTAAACCAGAGGAACTCAGGTCTTTGGGCTGAGCATTTGCACCGACAGAATCATTAACCACAGGGTTTAGGCAATATATATATATATACATATATATATATATATATATATATATATATATATTTTTTTTTTTATTTTTTTTTTTTTTAAGGTGCCATAGTATTTGAATGGGAGAGTACCAGAGTGAGGATCCATCAAGTCAGGAGGGAGAGAACACCAGCCAGAATAAAGTGACTGGATAATGTATCACAGTAAGCACTTAAAGGTTTCTAGTAAGTATGTCCCCACACAACTAAATTCTGCTAAACTGTGCTATTATCTCCCCCAAAAAAGTTTAAATGTGGTCAGAATTATTTTACAACTGACAAATTAAAGAATTTCCATTATACAAAGTCTAAACACCAAAATAACCAACCTGCCAAATCAGTGTTAAAAATTAGCTTCACACACTTTAGCCACTGTAAACTACCATAAAATAATGTTTAATAGCAATTTAAACTATATTTTCTTATAAAAAATAATAAAATCTCCACTGTACATTCAAATAACTTAATTTGCGGTAAAATCAAGATCCAATGTTAAAAACAGAGGATGCTCACACTTATAGTAAATAACGCATAAATGTTAAATCCAAGTACTGCAATATTTTCCTATCAAAAGAAAGAAGAGTAACAACAGTAAAGACAGATCTCTAGTGTCCAACAGCACACATATACACTGCACTTCTGAGAGAAATACTAGAAATTTCCTCAAAAACAGTAAAACAAATATTTGTCAAAGACAGAAGCCATATGAACACTGCTACAATCAGAAATTCCCACAGAAATGACTGTAAACACTGAGAGAAATAAAATATCAAAATAAATTTATTTTTTAAATAAACATAAAATAGAAAGAGAACGATAAATCCAATAATATGAGAGGAAGGGGGTTCCCATGCTGGGCTTATCTGAGCAGCAGGAAAAATCATCACTATATCATTTGGAGAATCAGAGGACTTTCTTATTTGGATGGCAGAAAAAGACTGAACACACTTCCTGTGACAGCTAAATGCTTTCCTCTCAAGATATGCTCAGCCAATCAGCTGTCATAGGAAGAGAGGAGGTGGTGAGTCAGTACTGGGTTACCTTGACAGATAACCTAAAATGTCACTGAGGCAGTGGGAATGATGAACATAAACAAAGACTGATTGAGGGATAAACTGATACTTCTCTGGCCAGATGGAGATCCTCCTTAACAAGGAAGTAAAAGTTCACCTAGAGGATTTCCTAGTGACTGCCAAAAACCTCAGCAATGTGAGGAAAGACCCAGGGAAGATAAAGTGTGCTAAAAGAGAAGACACAACCTGAGGTGAAAATAACTTCTACCAATCTATGAGACCATTTCGTCACCTGGACCTGAATGGTTTCTGATACCTTCAGGGGGCATGAGTGCCTGAAACCAAAGACTTTTGGCCAAAAACTATTGACTGGACAGGACAGAGAGAGCAACTCAAGAAATACACAGGTAAACATTCTCCTATACAACAGAACCTGGTGCTGAAAGAAGATCCTGACGACAACTGCATTTTCCCTTGAAGCAAATATGATTAACTTCAGGTATGCCATACTCCAGAAAGAACATGTGTATTTGAGAATTCCTCAGACTCTGCTCTAGGAATGGATCTGAGATGAGAACCAGATCAGGATGTGCAATGCTACAAGGCAAGTGATTCCCTTTAGCCAGATATCATGCTAATATTCTGGCAGAATGATGAATTCAACTCACCTCTGTGGATATCTTAAAGGTCTGGAAGTCAGACCCTAAGAATAAATGTCTGCCTGAATACGATTTCCATAGGTATTGAAGGATGCTGCGTCAATGACCCTGATGATGAAAATAATGACTTCCCTGCACCATCTCTTGGGGAATAAGAACTGACAAAGCAAGATCTTCCCCAAAAAGGTACTGGTTACATAGCAGCAAAACTTGACTTTTTCCAGTGTACAGTTAACCAAAAGAACTGCAACCAAGGCAGGGCTCAAGATAGAGCTTCTACCATGGATTCTCTCAAAGGGGCCATGAGCAACTATGTGCGCAGCATGACAATACAATAAGACGCTTTTTTTTGTTAAGTCTCCATCATCGCGATCCTTGTAGCAGGGGAAAGGACAAATGACAGCTCCCTGTATTACAAGTCAGAATAACCTAGACTAAAACACAGGAAGCTCAAGCACTATTCTCAAATAATGGTATGCAAGCAAGCATCCATCATATCCAAAAAACAACATTCTGGACTGGATGAGTCATTACTCCCTACCTGGTGTAAATGAATGGTTTTCTGAAGTTGCAGAGGTCCAGGAAGGGCTGAACCAACATTCATGCAATCTGCTTTAGTGCAAAGTGACAAAAGCAGAAGTGTGTTGCCTGTTTTGTGGCTGAATCAGGCTCCACAGTCCCCTTGAGGAGATAAAAATGGTAATGTTCCAGACACTAAGCCCATAGAGGAGAGACATCCAGAAGTTCTAAAATACGGCCATTCTCAAATAGCTATAACGATGGCCTTTCCGATGAAAAAATACCGGGAAACATTGGCATTTTCAACTGGCACTTAAACATGCTGCAGTACTTTCTGCAAGATTCGCCTTATGGAGATTCAGAAGTAAGTCATATAGAAAGGAAAACTGCTAGATCTTTGGCTGGTAGTCTCTGCCTCTAAGGAGGTCTCCTCTTGGTGGGATGGACCAATTTAGCTGTGGAGGAATTGGCTGGAAAAGCACTGTACATTTCATCAAGACAGACAAGTCCTTTCTAGTGCTCAATAAAGAGGACCTCCCTCATTAAGGCTAACTTGATAATACTTGTTTTGAAGGGAGCAGACCCTTAGTCAAGCCACTCTGAGTGCATGCACTAATAGCTGCATCAGTGCAATCAAAGATATAGTAGGCTGGATGAAGCCTGACTGAAGATGATGAGCTAACAGTTAATTCTAGAGACTCCTTGAACAAGAACTGGGGAGCTGTGCCAGATTTTTAAATACTAGGCCCACAAAGGATGCCTGGGACTAGGACAGGTGAGAAAAAAATATCAGTTAACAGCTCTTAGGTCTAATGTGGCAAAGGAAAACATCCTTATGTCAACTAATTTCAAAGATTTCCTCTCCATCTGCCAGCCCAGTGGCATACAGTGATGAAGCAAGACTATGGCCAAGTGATCCCAGCTCAATTAGCCACAGAGCTGCCTGTTGGTGAAAAGAATGGGCATGCCGCATGACTCTTCTGATGGAATGGCCTATCCAAGTGTTTCTCTAGTGGAGCTCTGGTGGAGGCCAGAGCTCAGAAAGAGGATGCCAAGTTAGGGGAGGGTGGTGGAAGACACATTAGGTGTGGCTACTTTATGGGCCCAGGGAGGAGCACACAATCAGCCTACTCCCAATGCCCACTCAGCCTAACAATGATCCAGCACATGGGGAGGGTTTAGTGCTATAAAGAAAACCCCAGTATGGCCACAGTATGACAGCTCCAGCTTCCTAGCTACTCTCGTGTGTGAGGGATGCAAAGCCTACATGGTTGGGAGGTCATTCTTGTCCAGAAAGATGGGACCTGCCCTCAACAATGGAATTGACAGGGGAGTTCCCTAAGGTAATAGCACTGAGAAGAAGGAGTTATGGGGGAACCACGAGAGCCGAAGTTGGTGGTAAGCTGATACAAAAAAATGCCTTAGAGCTACTGAGTCCTCATCCACTTTACATGTGATAAGATGTTGGTGCCTCTAAGCCCTATGATGAGCTTCTCAAAAGAAGAGTCATCTGGGAGGAAAGATCATTTCCTTGTCTCAAAGCCTGGAAACTCAGTTCCTTCACATTCTTTATGAGGAGGATTATGACGGGAAAGAAGAAAACCCCCTAGCCCTACAACCTTAACAAGACTAAACAAAAGGCCAAGAAAAGTAGTAGCCCCTTGCTTGATGGTGCGAAAATGACTCATGCATGCCACCACTTTCTATATACCATACTATGTTCTTGTCTGACTGTAGCAGATGGGGATCAGGTCTCATCCAACCTTCGAGAGCTTTGACGGTGACAAATACTCCTCCTTCCTGTGGGCTCATTTTCATACACAAGAAAGAAAGAAAGAAAGGAAAACATAGGTGCACTCAAACTCACTACAGAAGAGTCTATTTTAATAAACTGATGGTGGGTTCAGTTTTTGTAAGGGACAATCCATGATGAGACTGATGGAAATCACCCACCATTCTACAACCTAGTGATATGGCTCTTACAGCAATAGCAAGTTCAAGAGGGCATTGTGACTGTACAGCCAGTGACACCTCACTGGCCACTACAACACACTCATTCTTGGATGAGTGAATACAGATGCAAAAATCACAAATGCCATACAGCCCAGAAAGTGCACAAATGCATCAGCCTGGACCATCCATTTTAACCTCTAATAGATTGCAAGAAGTCATGATTTCCTGGTCCTGTCTGTGGACAGAAGTGCAGAAGACTGCCCCATTACCCTTAAAAAGATGATCAGAAAGGGTATTTTCCACTTGAAAGTAGCCTGAGACCTGCAATTAAGAAGAATCTGGGGAAAAGCCACAACTGGGGGGGGGGGTCCTTGACGATGTACCAGGAGGAATCAATGAGACTCTCTAATATTTGCTTCCTCTTCTGCAAGACTTCCACCACAAACATGGAAGACAAGGGAGGACTTCACTCAAGAAGATGGCTTCCAGAAGAAACTGCATTACTTATCCTTAGAGAACAGTCTGAACCAAGCCATCAGGGACAGGCCCATCCCTGAATTTACTGCCTTGGCCATAGTACAGGGAAGTCAAAACCTGCAACAAATTCTGTGGAAGTCTACTGCGAAGGTCATCGTAAAGGTCTCTGCTAGAGTTCAATGGACTACAGAATCAGGAAGTTATGAAACCTTTACCAATATCTAGTCCACGAGCAAGGACTGTAAGTGGGATAGATAGCTAAGAGAACTGAGACTCAAAATGGCACATCCTCTTGACAACCACAGACAGAAGGCCAGAAACTGGTATTCTGGCAAAGTGCCTTGCATTTCATAAAAACAGGACCCAGTGCACATATATTCCAAGGGCAGCTGGCTGTCAGACTCTTGCTGTTCTCTACTTGCTAGATGAATACAAAATAGCAGTCTACTTCCAATGAACTGAAATCAGAGTTCACTGCACTTTTGTGAGTTTGGGAATGCGTTTCTCAGAACATATGGATTTAATGTGCTTGTAATTCTTCCTGAATATAAAGAATATGGTTCCCCTTCATATGATCGAATTTCTCTAAACTCTAAACCAGAATCTCGAATTTAGAGAAACTCGAACATATGAAAGGGACAAAAAAAAAAAACCCACCTTTCAAATGTTTTCGAAGGGGGCTTTGCCCCCATGCACCCCCCACACCCTCTTACTTAAATAAACCTACTCCGAGATCACACTACAGTGAAGGAAAGGGAAATCTCCCATTCCGCACTATATGCGTAAGCGCAAAACGGAAGATTTTCCATTCCTCCACTATAGTGCAGTCACAGAACATTCACATTTAAAATGCTAGGGTACAGGGGGACCTGGCCCCCTGCAATAAGGTAAGTTAACTTTTTATTTTTTAAACTTAAGGCTCCCATTCACAATTTTGAGTGAATGGAAGTTCGAGATTCTGGCCTCCAGATTATGAATTTCGAGCTTCTATCCATTCGATCTTGTGAAGGGGAACCAAAGAGTACTACTTACTGATGAGAAATGATATAAAGCAACACTTTCAGCAATAAGTGAAATAAATCCAGCTCCAGACAAGTGACAAGTGGTGTACCACAGGGTTCTGTCCTCGGATCACTCTTGTTTGGCATCTACTTCTCTGAAGTACAGGCCAACACTAAGGGACTCTGGCTAACAAAGTTCGCAGATGATTGCAAGTTGGCAGCCATTACTGCATCCCCAAATGATGTGGATATACTACAAAAGCGCCTTACAGAAACAGATGCCTGGTGCCAAAGCCATGGGCCCAAGCTAAATGCCAAAAAATGTATAGTTGTCCCATTTGGGAAAAAACACGTACCTGTGAACTACCACATAGGTGGCAGTAGTCTAAACACCGAAAGTGTGATAAGAGACCTAGGGACACAGGTGGACAGTGGTCTTACCTTTGATAACCACATAGCCACAACAGTTAGAAAATTCTTCTATGTGGTACACCTCTCATCACTAAGGGCTTTTCATCCAGAAAAAAGAAGGTCATTGTCCCTCTGTACTCATCCCTATTTAGCCCCATTATAGAATACAATGCCCTGTGTGGTATGTACCTCACAAGACATCTTCAACAACTAGAAAGGCTGCAGAAATACCTCACAAAAAGAATCACAGGCCTAAAGCAGATGCCTTATGCTGACCATCTAAAGAAACTCCAGCTATACTCTGTCACATATTGCCTACTGAGAGGCGATCTCTGCCTAACATGCAAGGCCGTGTCAAATCCACAGTTGTTGGACATGCTACACTTAATGAAATCCCAATCCCTCCGAGCCACACGCTCCAGGGATCTTAACCTTGTCATCACAATGAATAGAACATACTGGAGGTATAGGTTCCTGACCTAGAGACTCCTCATACTCTGGAATAGGCTGCCTATACAAGTCAAGCAGAGCGCCTCAATGGCCCTCTTCAAGAGGAACCTTGATGACTGGATGGGAGATAGGAAATTCACCCTGGGGATCTCATCAGTAGCCCTGCTAGACAGAGGTCCAGGAAAGTAAATATTTGTGGGAAGCAATAGCCAGGGAATCATTACGGCTAGGCTTGTATAGGCCCTAGGGCAGATAGCCTAGTACCTACCTAAGAACCTATGAACTAAAAATAAATAAATAAATATATGCCTACATATATTATTTTATAGCAAGAAATATGTTTTGCTGCATAGGTGATAAGCAATCATCATGTAGTACAGGTGATATCCATTTTATACAATAGTAAATTACTTTCACTGCAGTCATCCAGGCGTCCTGTCCCATACTTTATTGTACGTCATTCATTCTAACCACGTGTCACAAATTTTGTTATACCCGTAAATGATACATACACAAACAGCTGACAGTATCACTTTAAGAAACTATTCGACTAGAATAATTCCCAGATCACCACAACCTTGGTTTGTGTTAATTACCATCTTCTTCACTGAGACTTTCCTTGACTTGACTCATTTCCTCCAAAAGGTGGAATACAATGCCAGCTCTCTTGGTGTAAGGAAATAAAGCCCTAGCCCAGGAAACCAGAGCTTAACTAGCAGCTTGGTTGTCTGTTGGAGTTGGCAGGAGAAGGGCAAGAGTGAAGGGGATGAGGGGTGGGGCACATGTCCAGCTGCACAAAAAGTGCACTGGTTCCCCACTGGAGACTGGAGAAATGTACATAATGTGGCCCTCATAAGGGGCAGGGTCATCAGTGGACTTACATCATTGATGGCTTACGCTCATACACACCCTCCTGGAGTGCTTACAGAGAATGTAAGGAGAGATTAGGGCTAAGTAAGAAAATACCCATCAGTATGTACATATGATGGTCCCACTCTTTGTTTACCCATTCCTTGACCCAAGAACAAATGAGCTGTACATCTCTTGCTGGGTGAGAGAATGGATCATTAGGGTAGCTAAGAGGAGACAGTCTATGGTCATTGGAGGACACAAGAACACACACACACACACACACACACACACACACACACACACACACACACACACACACACACACACACACACACAAGCTTCAATATTTGTGTTAAACAAGGATGTATCCAAACAGAAGGAATAGGCTCAATCACAAGAAACGATACAAAAAAAAAACACAGGCATTAGCACAACATGGACAGCAACAAATGCATTAAGAAGAAATAACATATGCATGTAAAACATATGACTTTGCTGTAACTTGTACAGATTCATACATAATGACACAAACATCAGCATGCACAAAGAAAGTGATACAAGGGCAAATACTCTGATCACATACAATACATAGTATGCAAAACAAAAATTATATCCAGTAATACAAGCACAAGAAAACTATTTTCAAGTGAGGAAAGCAAGAGATTTGTCCAATTTTCAAATGTCCTTTCCCCAGCCACTAGATTAGTAACAACCTTCAAATCAAGGCAGGCTACAGAATCAATCTCACTAGCTGGAAAAAGGTCACTGAGGTCAAAGGATGAATACTAAAACCTAGTGAACTCTCTACCAGTACCACTTATGGACTGAATAAGCATTAAAGGCAAAAAGTAAAAAAAAAGCATAATTATGTGCTTTTCTTTAAATAAATTCCCAAAGTTCTTACTGTAGTTAAGCGTTCCAAAGCAGAAAATCTTTCATCCCAAGTAGCTGCTGACTTTTCAAATGCCTCGTGTCTCTTTATTAGTTTCTCCACCTCATCTACACTCTGACCAATCTCTCGACTTGACAGGTACGGTTCTTGTCCCAACAGCCAGGCTTCTGCAACACTGGCATCCCTTGAAAACTGATGAACTTCCAAAACTGAAAGAAGAAAAAGAAGGCTTTGTTAACAAAACAGTCACAGCCTTATCAAGTACATTAACAGCTTTAAAAAGGAACAAAGCAGTATGGAGGAAGTTGGCTTAGAGAAGCAGACAGAAGTGTGGGGAACTTGTACTACAGTACTGTACAAAGACGCATTCAACTACATACATTTTTGTACATAAGCATTTTGTTTGGTGCCTACCAGAGTGACTAAATTAGTTAAAATTATTACCCAAACTATTAGCACATACTTAACTTAAATACTCTACTAAGGTTGTAATGCTTGTAAAAAGACTTTTGGCTTTCAATACTTTTTAATAAAAAAATATTCACACTTACAAATTTAATATTACTAAACTAATACAGCATGAATTATAAGCTATGTAGGAACATATTTAGCCATCTTTGGTGTAACATCCAGTGAGGCTACACAAAGAAAAAAGGAACACCATTATCAAGTACATATACTAGCACTTTACTGACATTTCTGGCAGCATCTCAAAAATAAACACATTTAGCATCTTCAGTACTAGTCATTAGATAAAAAGGTGTACTTAAATAAAGAAGTACAGCTTTGTCATGTCACTTGCTTATAGGCTACACAACTAGAAACCAAAAGCAAATAACTTCCTCCAGGAGAAGCTATGTAAAGCCACATCTTCCTCAGTTTGAACAAACTGGAAAAGAAAACTACTCATTTTACAGGCAAAACAGAAGAGAAGCTTGGAAGTAATACACAAAAGAAATAAAAAGAACAAGTCACATAGAAGCCACCCTCCCCCAGTAGGCACATTATTATGTTATGGCAAGTTATCAAGTTATTGTTCTGTATCCATCAAGCACATCTCCCACAAAAACAGAACTCATGGAATGAATTACAAGCAACTTAGTAAAAGACAAAACTGTTTGGGATGATGAAAGCTATGTAAGCAAAGGCTGATGAGACAGTTCATGGACAACTGTATTCAGATGAAACAGCTCTAAACAGGTTTTGCCCCCTTTCCTTGTATTCACATAATCTGAAGAGGGATATTTACTCTTGCATGTGTTTGACATAATTTGAGTGGAGATCTGGCCAGAAATGCAACAACTATTCCAAAACAAAACCAAAACTAAGATTGCTAGGAAGGAGACAATGAAACACAGCCAAAGCTGAAGCATGATGTGCGTGGAAATGAAAGTGGTAATTCCTCTGTGTAACAACAACACACTCAAAAATAATTTCTACGGTGGTGGTTCTAGTAAAATACACCATAGCTAGCCCATCACCAGAACAACCACTACTTATAAAAAGGGACTTAGCAGCTGTACCCACCAGGAAGAAGTACAGAACTAACTCAGAAAAAAGCCACCCTGGTGGAATCACAAATGCAATAGGCTGTATAATAGAAGGAAAAAAATTAGGAGGTGCAGCACCCAGCAGGATAAAAGCACTCTCAAACTAAACAAACATCTCAGAGGACAAATAAAGTCTAGCAAAGCCAAATTTGAGGTGAATCTGGCCTCCCAGGCCAAGGACAACCACAAGACATTCTTTAGCTATGACCGCAACCTCAAAGGCAATACACAATTGTGTGCAGATCTCACTGTAAATGGAGCCACCTATACTGAGCCAGAAGATATAACAAACCTGCTGGCAGTTAAATTCAGCTCCAACTTTACACCTCTCTCCCCCTCAACCTTCCCTCAAGAAATATCATCTAATATAACTCCCCTGCTGTCACTAGGGAACAGGTCCTTAATGCTCTCTATAAGGTCAAGAACACTGCATCAATGGGCCGACACAATCACAGGATGCCTTCTAAATACCATGAAACATGACCTATCAGGGTTTCTGGAACTGCTATTTAACTACAGCCTCCAAGCAAGCTTTGTGCCGCATGAATGGAAAACAGCAACAGTCATCCCTCTGCACAAAGGTGGGCCATCTACAGACCCTGGAAACTACAGATCCACGAGTTTCACTATTCATACATGTAAAGCCATGGAAAGAATTATCATGGAAATGATCAATAGTGATGAAGTAAACCTCTAGACACTGGAGCTAACCCAGTTTGGTTTAGTCAAGAAGCAGATCATGCCTACTCAACCTGGTGGACTTCTTTGAGAAGGTTGCCAAAGCAATGGATGAGGGCAAAATGATTCACACTGGCTACCATGACCTGGCCAAGGCATTTGACACAATACCGGACGCGGGCATTGTTGACAAACTCAAAAGGTAATATACAAACTCATATGTCGCCCGATGTATAGCCAACTGGTTCACAGGACCCAGGAAGTTTGACTGGGGGAGTCCACCTCTGCAGAGTGGCCATTCACAAGTGGAGTTCCTCAGGGATCAGTCCTTTGACCGCTCCTTTTTGGCATTTACTTCTCTGAAGTCAAAGTCAATATCAGTGGTCTTTGGCTGACTAAATTTGCATATGACTGCAAATTAGGAGCTGTCACTGAATCCCACACTGACACAAATGTTCTCCAGAAGGGGCTGATACAGACAAACAACTGGTGTCAGAGCCATGGACTAAAACTAAATGCCAAGAAATGCAGAATAGTATCCTTTGGGAAGTCATCCACCTCTGGTAACTATCATATTGATAACACACCCCTTACAGTTGACCCAGTAGTCAGGGACTTAGGGACACACATAGTAATTTAGCTTTTGACCATCACATGTCTACAGTAGTGAGGAAATCCTTCTATGTTGCGCAACTTATAAACAAATGTATGGCATTTAAGTCCAAGGAAGTCATCGTTCCACTGTATTCGGTATTCATCAGACGTATTATTGAGTACAATACCCCCTTTGGTATGTACCTTACCAGGCATATCTAACAATTGGATTGTCCACAGAAGTTCCTCACTAAAAGAATACAGGGAGTAAGTAAAATGTCCTATGCAGACTGTTTCAAGGCTCTATCCCTGTATTCTGTCTCCTACAGGCTTTTGAGGGTAGGACAGCAGCTGACACAACATGTACTATGTCTACACCTGTAAATGGTTCATCTCCCAAGGCCCTGGCTTGTGAATGTTTCATCCCCCAAGCCCCTGCTTACACTCATCACAAATATCAGAACTTGTCAGAGATTTGGGATGCATGGCAAGGCTTAAAAAGGCCCTTGTGATCATTAGCCTAGTAAACACCTATGAACCTATAAAAAATGCTACATTTGTTAGGCAGTTAGAACACAGGATTAAGGCTATTAGCCGTTAATGAACTTCTTCCTGTAGTTGAGGGTTTGATTCTATCAGTCTCTTGTTTGCTTACTGTGTGATTCAATAAGTTATTTAACCAAATAGTGCTTCTGGGCTGAATCTGAAAAATGTGTCCATGGGAATCAGTGCTTTACCCCAAAATAAATACAAATAAAAAAAACAATTCTACATAAGGTTTCTGAAAACATCTCATTCAGCAGTCAATATAAGCAGAATGGACTGATATCCCACAGCAGAATTTTAAATAACCTGTACTCTTCCCTTCTAATTTCCCTCAAATAAAGACAATGCGAGCCTTCATCTTGAAAATAAGTGTGACCTCCCTTTCTCCTCCTTTTTTCTACAATATTTTAACTCACAAAATCAAGCTTACGGCAAAGAGCTCCATGCAAATATACATGGTGAAAGCTCATTAACTAGCATATGGAAAAATTAAAACCTTCTATTAGTGCTAACTTATATGTGACCTACACTTAAGGGTACTATAACAAGTGTGTGGATAGGAAAACACATTTCTACATTATATGCATTTACTGTAGCAGAATGATGAGCAAGGATTCATACAGCCTTATGTCAGCAGTTACAGCCTAAGGATGGCAGGTATGAGGTTGAACAAGGAATGCTATAAACAAGTAGAATGTACAGAGTGATAGGGACCTGCATGTGTCACGGGACTAGCTGGGCATGGGTGTCCTTGTGAGACATGGAAGTATATGTGCTTGCACCAGTGAAGCATCAGAAAGTAGGTACACAAGAGTGGAGATCTGACTGAAGAGCCATGCTTTACAATCAACACCATCAGACGTGCTTAATAAAACAGTCATATAAAAGACACTGACAGTCAAGCAAAGGCAACTAACAGTGGCAGGACAAGGCAGAGCGGTACTGCTTAAGTAGAGGCAGTCACTCAACATCTTTCTTCACTGAGTCACAATAAATGCCCTCATCTGAAATTAGGAAATAAAACAAATGAGGGTGGAGAACAAGCCATTATCAATAAAGCAAAAATCCTTGGATGAGCAACAAAGCCAAAAGGCAAACAACGAAATCGGCATTAGGCAAGAAAGGAAACTGCTGAGTTGCTGGTGACAAAAACCTTTGTACTAAGCCAATGAAAGGCGGATAAGGCAATCTAGATCCATATGAGGAGTCGAATGACACAGAAAATGTCTCTTTCTAATATGCAAAACAAACAGAAATGCATAGCTGTTAGAGCAAACTGGCTATAACAGTAGATGCACACATACTACGTTCACTGCTGCTACACTACAGAGTTGCAGAGATTGTACAGACATCCCCAGATTGAAACTGGATTCTTCTAGCTCAAAAGGAAAAGAAACAGTTTTTGCCATATTTCATGGTATTTTTAGTTCTTTTTTTTTTTGGATGTTTGCTCTGGATAGTGGCACTTACTGCCCTTGGTCTTCAGATCGTCAAGCCCTTGAGGACCTATGCCTAAATTGTCTGTATGTTAAATAATACACTGAGACACTGAAAATAACCAGACTGGCAATACAAAAGAATGCTGATGATTAAAACTGCATCCTTCTTTTTTGTGAGTTATACATACAAAAATTGGAAAGACGTTTCATCTTCCTTCCTTCTAAGAGATTTTGATTAGTGAAGGCTGAAAATATGGTGCAAAAGAGAGGGATTCTATACTGCAGTATAAAAACAAACACTGGCACCAGGGAAAACCAACAAACTAAGAACAATACTTCCCTTGTAGTTCACGTTTCTCAACCTCTTAGCAAAAAAAATCGTGACAAAGCCAAAACTAATGGGGGAACAAAGCTCCTAAAATAGGGACACATTTTAAATACTGCTCTTATAAACTTAGAATGTTGCTAAAATAAAAGGTCTTGTGTTACCATACATTTTCTGAAGGATATGAAGTCTGAAACTCAAATGACTGTCATTATTTAGTGAATTTAGTCCTCACTGATTTGCCACAAACAATCATACATTTTAAGAGGAACAGAACAAAAATATGAGGCAAAAATCTGAACATTTTGCGAAAATATGTACAGTTGAGAGGTGTGTCACTCGAGGCAACAAAATGACAGCCACACTGGTCAAATTTCAAACTGAATCCACACAGTTTATTAAGCACTTTTCTTTTGCTCTAATGCAGAAACTTCATCAGAATAAAAACACAACTAGCCAGTTTTTCAGTTTCAGCACTCAAATCTGTTTCTTTGAGCTCAGCACTTGTTCAGAACTCGTAAGCACACATAAGCTACAAATTACTACAGCACTCAACTTTCTCACTTGTCTAGAGGAAAGCAGTTTTTAGTACTTACTAAATAAGCACCTATACAGGCATGTCTAAGGGTCAGCGTCCGGTGTTTTCTCCTGCCTACTTGATGAATCTGGGCATCTTGGGGCAATGCAGCAATTGCCTCATGTACGCAGACAACTCTCTCCTCCTACCACCTAACACTACAACCTGGGAGAGATGCACTTATATAGCCAAACTGGAAGCAAAGCTCTCTTCGCCCAACACTGGACTAGACAGTCAAGAGGAGAAGGTAAACACTTGCAACACACTCATCACATAGTCCCTCAAAACCTACACCACCAAAACACACACACACAAACTCAAAACACACACCTACATTCGCGGAGGCTCTCTCAATAAAAACCTGCCCAAGCAACGAGGACCTCCAAAGCAGAAATGCAAGCAAACTCCACTCTCCAACACAACCCAAATGACACATAGCCCACAAACTTAGTGTGCCACTCAACCACAGCCCATAAGGCATAACAACGTACCCACACTCTAGTCATAGGTGACTGTATAGTCAGGTACATTGATTTTCCACTCACCAGGCTAAACAAGGAGAAAGTTACTGTCAGCTGCCTGTTGGGTGCCAGGATCAGCCACAACACACACACTCAGGTCACTCCACAACAAGTACAACTAGGACTCTGTCATTGTCCATGTTGGTGTGAATGACACGAGACGTACCTCCCTGGACTACATGAAAAGAGACATGGAGGAGCTCTCTGATCTTGTAGCCCATGCAGGTATGACCCTAGCCCTGAGTAGCATCCTGCCATCACCAAGAATGATACCACAAGTACAAGGACAAAATGATTGACTTCAACAATTGACTAAGCTTCTGGTGTCATTCTAAGGGGATCCAATATTTGTCTGCCTGGGATGACATGATTGACAGACCATGATGCTTTGCCAGAGATGGCCTGCACTTGTCGCCCTTGGGATTCCAGATACTGGCCAAGGCTCTTGCCACCCTTATAGTACCTTTTTTAGGCAAGGTTCAAATGACAAATTCACCACCGTAACAGGTACAAGCAAAATCTGAGGGTAATGCTACTCAATGCTAGAAGTCTAAAGCTCAAAATGCACTCACTTGAGGTGCTGCTTAACATGGAGAACATCAACATTTGTGCAGTGACAGAGACCTGGTTCAAAACTCCAGAGAGCACCCCTGCATTACCAGGCTATAATTCATACAACACCTTTCGACCACCTAACCCGGACAGAAGCACTAAAGGCGGAGGCGTGTCCATATTTATTAAGGATATGCACACTTCCAGGCTAGTTGCACAGCATAATGCATCAGAGATTATCCAAGTACAACTAACTCTGGGCAAGACCGCAATCCAAATTGTAGCTAGCTACAGACCCCCCACTATGCCCCAGGATTCCCACTCCTCATTTCTTGATACACTGGAAAATATTAGGGTACAACCCAACACCCTAATAATGGGCGATTTCAACTACCCCATCATTAAGTGGGAAAACTACTCATGTACCAACTCTTTTGTTCAACGTTTTCTGGAATTCAAAAATTCCAACACCTTGGATCAACTTATTCACACCCCCACCAGGGGCAGCAATATCCTAGACCTGGTCATTACCAACATGGGTGACCGGTGTTACACACCAGAGGTCAATTCCTCGTTGGTCAGATCCGACCACAAGCTAATCACCCTAGACATCCACATGCAGCCCCCACCCCCCATTAGGAAAACCACCGTAAAAAACTTCTCCAAAGCCAGCTTCACACTTCTTAAGACAGAAGTGGCAAACTTCATGACACCCATGCAGACGGACAATAGAGGTAAGACTGCTGAATCCTACACAAATGCACTTTATAAGCACTTACACGAGTGCATGGATCGTGCTATCCCTAACAGAACCAAGATGCTATCCTCCAAAAAAAGGAAGCCAATCTGGTGGTCCTCTGCCATAAACAAACTCTACAACAGAAGAAAGAAACTATTGCAAAAAAGAGTAAAATTCCATGACTGGAGGGACTTCCAGGTCAGCCTCAGTAAGAAGCTGAGATCCTTCATAAAATCCTCCAAAGCTAGTTACTAAAACAAAATTGCCACTGACTCTAAAGACAACCACAAAGCATTCTATAGCTATGTCAAGAATCTCAATGGCAACACTCAGATCTGCTCTGAGTTGCAGCACAATGGTAGTAAATATACAGAACCAACTGATACTGCCAACATCCTGGAAGATAGGTTCATTGCTAACTTTACCCCTCTCACCCCCTAGAGGGCTTATCTCTATACCGGAAGAATGCAAAGTTCCTGTAATCACGGCTGCACAGGTAAAAAAAAAACACTCTCCAAAGCCAAGAACACAGGAGCCATGGTACAATGTGCTTAAATCTCTTAACACTACGTGGAAATGTTATAATACGTATAATTGTCTATAAAACCTCAAGAATACCACATTATGCTAAAACATTATAAATCCAAACCAATAAAATGTGTATGTTCAACAATTATACTTCATTATACTTCCAAGTGTTTTAACTTGAATAAACAGTTGATGGAACATACCTCATTCAAACCAGGGTATTTTGTAACATTGAGCTTCAACTGCCACTTCAATTCTCTTTTATTAAGATGTTTGTCTGTGACATATCCCCTATGATCTTCTTTCATTTGCTTCAGAACACTAAATTTAAAGGAATGAGATAGCTGATCCATCAAGTGCCTAGCAAGAGCATTTTCTGTATTATTTTTCTTAATATCCGAAAGGTGTTTATATACTTTCTTTACATCTTCTGCTAGTTTTACCCATGTAAAAAGCTGCACATCCTGTGCAAATAGCTATATAGGTAACTTGGGAAGAGTCACAGGTGACTATACTGCAGTAGTGTTCCTACTACTTGAATATCTACTGTTATAGTGAGACTACTCACACAAACGTACTATGTTCACTGTAAAGATCCCTGCTGCAGTACTACTACTCAGCCATGGGAAGAGCACTAAGACAGTTAACTGCCCTGATGGGATGATGGCTGTCATAACTTCTCCTGCAGATCTGTACCTGCAAACCTTGAACTGCTGGCTGTAGATCCAGCCAAACAGTGTCTCACTAACTTCCTGAGCTGATGCATTCTTGAAGAAGGTTGTTGTGGCAGCTGCTGCCTTGGCTGAATGTGCTCTCATACAACTGACTCCCCAGAATGTCTCCACTACCTTCATAACAGAATGATACACAGCTGAATATCCACATATAGGATTTGTTTAGATAATGGCCTACTCTCCTCACCTGGCAATGAACATACAGACACTGCCTGAAATCCTGTGTTCCAGACACAGAGTACCTGAACTGCCTTTGTACGTCCAACAAATGCAATATCTTGTACCATGACTTTTGTGGGTTACAACAGATGACAAGGAGTTGAATAACTTAAAGTGCCAGCTAAGCAATTATTTTAGGCATGAAGAAAGGGCTGTCCGTTGGACTCATCTATTTTTATGGAAGAATGTATGGGTTCCTGCAGTTCAGAGATCCTTCTAGCTGAAGTGACAGAACTAACAATGTTTTCTAAGGGGTGCCAAAGGGTCAGAGTTATTTTCTTAGTCACAGAGTTATGGTTCCATGAAGAAAGCAACATCTTCCTTGAAGGATTAAGGCACAAGCCCCCCCTGGCAAACAGTTTAATCTCACTGTGGCAGGACAAGGCAGAGGTCAAGAACAGGTATACTGCAATGGTCAAAAAGTGAGCCTTAATGGCAGTATAGGAGAAGACACTTTGAAAATGTTCTGCTAAGTACTACAAAGGTAAAGGTAATTATACTTGCCCCTACTGAAAAACATACTTCCAATAAAGTTTCATTTTCCAGCTGTGGAAATATATTGTAATAGGAAATAGCTTACTACTAGATAATCATTTTTATTTTCTATTTTGATTTTGATATATTTAAGCAAAATGATGAAATATTAATTTGTGTAAGTTGGTCTTTGGTTTTATATTAATTTGTGTAACTTGGCCTTTGGTGTCAAGTAAAGGTTTTGGTAAAAAATATATGAATAAAGACTTAAATGTGACTTGCCATTAGCCATGTACCTGAAAGAAAACCATCGTCTTTCAGAGATATGAGAGTTCCTAGTGATTTCCTTGTAGTTCAAGGGGTTAGAAAACTTGATATGGGTCATGCGTTCATAGCTCATCAAGTCACCAAATAGCTTAGTAAGTACCGATGAACCTACTTTCGTACAAAAAAATTTAAGGGCTGAAAACTGCCACAGCAATGTAAGG
Source organism: Protopterus annectens (assembly GCF_019279795.1). NCBI lineage: Eukaryota > Metazoa > Chordata > Ceratodontiformes > Protopteridae > Protopterus > Protopterus annectens. Next base: position 117,193,713 of record NC_056727.1, on the reverse strand, counting down.
CTTCTTAAGATCCTCAGCAGATCAATAGCTTGTTGCTGAATTGTATGAGATCATCCAGGCTGCAAAGGTGAAGCTGGCAAGCCATGGGTGAACTGGCAATCCTTTCTCCTACGTCAGATACTTGCAAAACTGTGGAATAAACACTGTCACTGCCCCCCCCCCCCCAAGCTGCATTAGCTTCGAAAACCATGGTTATTTTAACCATAAGGGGGCTAACCAGGATGAGCTTGGCCTTATCTCTTTTGGAGGACACTGCCAATCAGGGAAGGGGATGAATCCCCCTTATACATGAAACTATACCACTGCTCACAGTCTTGTATGCATACCTAAAACAGAACTGACTTATCTGACAGTTGTGCTCCAGAGAATAGGTCCACCACTGGGCGCACACAAGTCTCAATGACAGGATGGAGCACTTCAAGATCCAGTTTCCAGTCCTGTTTATTGGAAGTGGATCTACTCAATTTGCCCATTAACCAGATGTGGTCCAAAGGGATGTAGAAGGCCAGCAGGGGAAGCACTTGAGAAGCTGTTTCGCCAGCCACTACAGCAAGTCTACAAAGCTGGCAAGAATGGCTCATCCATTCCTTGTTTAGGTTCCATGGTGCTGTCTGTAATTCATTTCAAGGTTCCCCAAATGTCAAATTGCCTTGAAAATTCTCAGGGACAGGATCAAGGATATACAGTGGATATAAAAATGTACACACCTCTGTTAAAATACCAGGTTTTTGAGATATAAAAAAATGAGACCACAATAAATCATTTCAAAACTTTTCCCACCTTTAATGTGACCTATAACCCGTACAATTCAATTGAAAAACAAACAAATCTGTTAGGGGAAAAAATATATAAAAAAAAAATGTGTAATAAGCTGGTTGCTTAAGTGTGCACACCCTTAAACTAATACTTTGTTGAAGCACCTTTTGCTTTAATTACAACATTCACTCTTCTTGGGTACACACCTGCCATCAATTAAATAAACTCTGATTAACCCCAGATACAGTTCAGCTGTCCTAGTAGGACTTTCCTGACATTTACTTGGTTACCTGCTACAGCAAAGGTCATGATTGACAGACAGCTTACAAAGCATCAAAGGGATCTCGTTGTTGAAAGGTATCAGTCAGGAGAAGGGTACATAAAATTTCCACAGCATTGGATATACTATGGAATACGCTGAAGACAGTCATCAAAAAGTGGAGAAAACATGGGACAACAGTAACGCTGCAAAGAACTGGACATCCCTCCAAAATTCATGAAAAGACAATATGAAAACTGGTCAGGGAGACTGCCAAGGGACCTACAGCAACACTGATGGAGCTGCAGGAATTTTTGGCAGATACTGGTTGTGTACTACATGTGACAACAATTTCCCGTATTCTCCATATGTCTGGTCTATGGGATAGGGTTACAAGATGGAAGCCTTTTCTTACACAAAAAAACATCCAGGCCTGGTTAAAATCTGCAAAACAATACATCATGTCTCTCAAAAGCATGTGGGAAAATGTTATGGTCTGATGAGACCAAGGTTGAACATTTTGTTCACAATTCCAAAAGGTACGTTTGGTGCAAAAACAACACTTCGTATCACCAAAAGAACACCATCCCCACGGTGAAGCATGGTGGTGGCAGTATCCCGCTTTCGGGTTGTTTTTCTTCAGCTGGACCTGGGGCTTTAGTCAAGGTGGAGGGAATTATGAACAGTTCCAAATACCAGTCACTTTTGGCCCAAAACCTTCAGGCATCTGCTAGAAAGCTGAAGATGAAGACAAATTTCACCTTTCAACACGACAATGACCCCAAGCATACATCCAAATCAACAAAAGAATGGCTTCACTAGAATAAAATTAAAGTTTTGGAGTGGTCTAGCCAAAGCCCAGATCTAAATCTAATAGAAAATCTGTGGGGTGACCTGAAAAGGGCTGTGCATAAGACATGCCCTCACAATCTGACAGATCTGGGGTTCTTTTGCAAGGAAGAGTAGGCAAATATTGCCAAGTCAAGATGTGCCATGCTGATAGGCTCCTACCTAAGAAGACTGAATCTAAATCAAAAGGTGCTTCAACAAAGTATTAGTTTAGGGGTGTGCACACTTATGCAACCAGCTTATTGTACGTTTTTTTATTTTTATATTTTTTCCCCTAACAGATCTGTTTGTTTTTCAGCTGAATTGTACAAGTTACAGGTCACATTACAGGTGGGAAAAGTTTTGAAATAATTTATTGTGGTCTCATTTTTTATATCACAAAAACCTGGCATTTTAACAGGGGTGTATACACACTTTTTATATCCACTGTATATTTCTTTATACTGATGCGCTTGTTTACCACTGATGTAGTCCAAACCTCCTGCACCTCAAACATGTTTGGTGTGAGTTTCTCTTCTACATCAGGTCAAAGTATCCAATGTGAGGGACTCAGCACCCAAAGAAACACAATGCTTCTCATTTGATAAGCTCAAGATGTGAACAAGATCAAAGGTCATAGTCTGTTCCATAGCTGACAGTTTTGTTCCCACATGGTTCCTATTTACTACTGAACTTTCCTCAAGCACAGCCTTGCCAGTGGTACCCATCAGGATGGAAGCTAATGTGTAGCCTGTAAGTATGTCATTTTCAACTTTTTCACCTTCAGAAATCTGTTCAGCTATGATAGGTATAAACACCTTCCAAGAGAAATCCTTTCTGGTACAACGAGGAACCTGGAGTAGAAACCCTTTCCTTGTTCTTCTACAGGGAACTTTCTCACCCTGCACCGCAAAATCTGTGAGGAGATCTTGCAAGTTCCACCTCATGAGAGGGGATAGGGGGCCTCCCAAAGAAGAGAGGAGGGACTCCAAATTCTACATAGTAGACTTTGGAGACATTCCAAAGTCTACTATGTATCCTAAGGACACTCCCTTACATACTTAGCTGTTGTAAGAAAATATCAATTTTCTTTGATGAGAGAGAGATGTTCCCACCCAAACTATGCAGAGGGGTGTTGAGAGGGCCAGGAAGAAGGGAAGGAGAGAGGGATCAGACTTACTTCTCCTCTTACCCTGCTGTCTCCTCTCCAGGAAGGCCTGCTTTTGCATAAACAGGTCAGCCATGGATTGTTTTCAGAATAAGGATCACTATTTTGTAGAGTATTTGCAGCTGTACTTGTGAAGGATGTATTAGCTGATCAATGGTACTTTCGGCAAGTGCCAAGAGACAAAGGGAATTTGGGAGGAACATCTTTCACCAACAGTGGAATTCTCGTTTTGTGCCACTGGTGTGCAATCTCACAGTATGTACATTTAAGTCTGGGAGGCTGTCTTCCCACATGGGAGCAGATGGGCTTCCTGCTTCCAAAAATAAAATTACCTCTCAGGCTTGCCAGAAGTTGTTTGACTGCTGCATTTTTTTGGATCGATCTGCGGATCGATCTGCACTCGATGAGTTGTCAATCAACAAATCCATTTGGGAAGTGAAAGTTGAAACAGACATCACAATTTTGCTCTTTTCATCCAGCTTTTTTAATGCTTCCTGAGAAGGTTCCAATATTTTTTTTGCTCAAAGGAGCATCCGACAGCTGACCTTAATGTCATTTGGCAGTAGCTAGATCCTAAGTCAAGTATGCCTATAGCCAGTGGCCACACTTTACAACTATTTATTTATTTTACATTTGTTTACCGGGAAAGTCCGACTGGAACGAGGTCCATTTACAGCAGAGGCCCGGGGAGAAAAGCTCCTCATCAAACAATATGTACAGTGGTAAATGTACAATCAAAAAAGATATATCATACAATGGCTTGTTCCAAGCAAGCTTAATTTACACATAGTAGACTCTGGATGGCAGTATTTGGGAGAAAAGGCTCACATTAACTGATTCGATCAAGAGACACATCACATAAGACGTAATAATTTACACATAGTAGGCCCTGTATGGGAGTATTTGAGTACTGTATAATAGAGATAGTAAGCAGTGAGGAAAGGAAGGTAGCAAGAATTGGAGGACAGCAGGAAAGCATTTATGTGATGCAAGGACAGAGCCAGGATTGCAAGAGGTGTGACTTAAGTAACTTTTTGAACAGTGAGATAGATGGTGCTGAAGAGATATTTTGGAGGAGGTTATTCCATTTCCTAACGATGGTATGAGAGAAGAGAGCTTTCCCTGCAGTATTGTTGGCTTTGGATATACAGAGCAGGGTTTTGTTGAATGAGCATAGAGGATGGTTTGCTGAATATTGGTTTAGTAGTTGGTTTAGGGCTGGAGTTTTGTTGGGATTCTTTAGTATGCTGAAGGTGTGCACTAGTTGGTAGTAACCAATTAATTGAGGGAGTTCTAACCACTGTAGCTCCTTTACCGCAAGACAGTGATGGCTTCTAAAAGTGGAGTTATTGGCGAATTTTGCAATTTTATTGTAACATGATTCTAGTATGTTTAGGTCTGTTTTCCTGATGTGGGTCAGGATTGGTGATGCATACATTAGGGTAGACAAAAGGTGGGTTTGGGCTAGGGTCTTCTAGAATCAATTGCTTCAGAGTCACCTTAAATAACATGCTTTCCAAGTCTGGACATGGTCAGCATGCAATTCCTACCTCTCAGTAACTTATCAGAGATATCCTCTGCCACATCTTTTACCTGCTTCAGGATATCAGCTTGATATCTTTTGAAAGGCTGGCAATTTAAAATATTAATGCCAAGGTGATTAAAGTATATAATTTTTCCAAAGCAGTCCAACAATCCACTCATCATTACAGAAAGCTTCTAAGCCAAGCACCAACTTCAATCCACTAGCTTCACACCCAGGGATGCCACTGCTGGGTCAGCCAGAGGATTTATAAGCAGGAACTGACAGGTGTCCAGCCTTCTATAGGACATGCCTGGCTTCTTAGGTGCTGCACATTGTCAATGAGAATTTAGAGACACTGCCTCAAACGAGTCTCTGAAAAACTAAAAAACAGAGGGGAAAGCCAAAGGCCTTGGTTCGTCTATCCTGAGGAGGTCCAGCCACCTTTCGCAAGACTTCAAAACATACTTTTGCTCTCCATTAGAAAAATTTCTCTTTTTACATGTCTACCTAAAAAGAATAGCTCTGGTGGAAAGCTCACATAGCATCCTCATCATCTGTACCACAACCTAGTGGTTAGGAAATCTATGTCTTATGAGCCACCGCTGGTGGTGTAAAGGGCCATGACTACAGTCCAGGTGATAAAAGTTAAATTAGTGCCTCAAGGTCTGACAACTTCAGGGAGGGTAGCGATGAGTGTTGTGCATATTATGGTGGGAAGAGCAGATCACAGCATGATACACACTGCCGCAATCCCTTGAAAGAGGGACAGCAATACAAACACGAGGCCTGAGTGCAGGCATTAAGCCCAGGAAGCCATCACCTGCTGGTAGGCTACACCTTGGACGTGCAGAAGGGTGCACTGCAATCAGAAGGCTGTAGGGGCTTCTGAGGTGATTCAGACCACAAAACCCCTGACAAGGGGCAGGCAGGATAGGTCATTAAAATGTCCCTACTGCTGAAATGCCACAGAAAGCATGAAGCACCCTCATGGCTGCCTAAATAATTCTCTCTCTATACAGCTGTTGATCTGAACCTAAGAAAAATTTCCACTTAAATGAACAGCTGAGCCTTGTCCAGTTGGTGAGAGGCATGACAGCTGGTAAGCACATGGGGGGGAATACACAGAGAAAAAAAGTCTGTCTTGTAAGCTAGATCCTCCTCAACTAAGGCTGAATCTGAAGAGTCAGTCAGGCAAATGGAGGGGAATATCCTTGCCTTTACTGAGGTATCCAATCTGAAGGTCAAGGGGGGGTGGCCTGTGTTTTAATTCTGTGTAAAACAACCATGTGCTCCAACAAAACTTCTATACTTGGCTTTGGCAGAAAATGGGACAAGTTTTGGTATGGGGACCTTCAGGCCTAAACCATTAGCCTCATCTCTCTGTCAAGTAGGCTTCGGTACTCAGATTGACAGATAATAGAGCTCTCTGAAATTTCCTCACCAGCAGGGTAGGAATGTAATATGTTCTGGCCAAACCCTCTGATGATGCAGCCAAAAAAAGTCAAAAATCAGACATCTGCTGCAGGTGCTTACAAACTAATCTCTAACCTGAAGGCTTTGCTCAGTTCATGACAGGGCTGGTTACTAGCTGATGGCTGGATGCCACTGTATGTCTCCTTAGTGAATAACACAGATAGGGATACTAATGAAGAAGAAGGCCAATGGGACAGACATTGTGATGCCCTTCTGGGTCTGGCACTCTAGGACCTCAGCAAGACTGATGGGACTGCAAAAGCCTCATCACAGCCTGTCCACGAGGTCTTTCACTAAAACTTTTTTTCAAATTTTCCATCTTCTAAGTCTGTGCTTTACAGGTGACAGCTTTGAACTTGTGGCAACCAAACAATGGTTCTGCAGTAGTGGGAAGAGCTGATGTCTCTGCTAACACCAAGACAACTTTGTGCTCAAGAAAGGTCCCTAAATTCCTAGCCTAGATCTTTTTACTAAAGGTGGTGCAGTATTTGAGGAAGAAATATCATACATTTTTCTCAAACAAAAAGGAGCTGTGGATGGTAGCTTCTTGGAATAACCTGTTCTTCTGCAGACACACTCGTCTGTTACTTTTTTCAGGGGATATCATAAACCACAGAAATACAAACACTCAATTCAGGGTCAACAGAATGCATAGCATAAATAGGACATCTCAGTGTTGCGGAATATTCTGAGGTAGTTCTGTTTTTTTTTTTTTGGGAGAAGTATAAAATTAATGAAGATAAAACAAAGGCTATAGGTATTAAAATATATGCCCACACATAAATTGGCCCAGCAATACCCATACTTATGGAGACATGATAAAATGAAGTATTCAGGAGTAAAGATTAAAAAGGATTCCATTATGGCAGCTAAGGCTATGTGGGAAGAGAATACTGAAGATCTTGCTTATGGATATGAATAGCAAAAATACAAGCAGTAAAAATGTTTTGGGGCCCTTTAGTGTTACACACAGGTCAAACATATTTTTATCAACCAGAGAAGTGGTGGTTGTAATTAATAAAGAGTTGAAAAATGTTATTTGGAAGGTGAACAGGGCAAGAATCGAGTGGGATAAGCTGATCCTCCCAACAGAACAAGGACGTTTACAGGATTACCTGATTTGAAGAGATATTTCAAAGCTACACATTTAAGGCTCTTCTACATAACACAAGCAAAAAGCTACAATCCAAAGTGGAAAGGGACGATGATGAAGCGGGGGGGGGGGGGGGGTAATTGAAGAAATATGGAAAGAATGGGATTGTGGATGTAGATCCTCAAGGAGAATAACTGTCATGCAGAATACTGTATTCATAAAGTAGCAGAAAGTATGCCAAGAACTAAGCCAACATGGGAATGGAGAAAGGAGATTCTGCAGATAGGGATTAACTGCAATTACAGGTACAGAAAATTGAAAATAGAGGGCTGGAACTTACTGGAGGAAAAAGGAAAAGGAACCCAGGTACTGCGAGCACAATTAAAGAAGGAAAGGTAACAGAATGGGAAGAGGCCAAGAAGACATTTGGATTGCAGGCTAGTGACTGCTTTCCCCATCAGGGACTGATATCAGAATATACACAAAGAGAAAGGAATAGGGGAATACTAAATGAAAGACCTGCACTGGTTGAGCTTTTAACTGAATCCAGAACAGAAGCTGATGTTAAAAAAGACAATCAGTAGGGCATATAAAATACTGCACAATAGCTATAGGAATTACTCAGTAGCAGAGGGCGGCCACGGTGGTGCAGTGGTTAGCATTGTTGCCTCACAGCAAGAGGTTCTCCGGTTCGATCCTCAGGCTGGGGTGCCTTCTGTGTGGAGTCTGCATGTCTCCCTGTGGTTGCGTGGGTTTCCTCCGGGTGCTCCGGTTTCCTCCCACATCCCAAAGACATGCTGTAGGTGGATTGGACATTCTAAATTGGCCCTAGGTGTGAGTGTGTGCATGTGTGTGCCTTCCGTGGAAGGTTGGGCGCCGGGCTGGCAACTCAACACTGTAAAACTCCACTGCCAATCATGAGCGGACAGGTGATCTGCTGTGGCGACCCCTAACCGGGGAAAAAGCCGAAAGAAGAAGTAGTAAAAAAAAAACTGAGAAGATAGATTAGATGTGCAGTTCACAAAGAAACAATGGGAGAACAGATGTGTGGCTCCCAAATACTCAACAAAGTATAGAAGATTTAGGACTTTTTTCTGGAAGTGTTTACATAGATACTTTTATACCCCAAACAGGCTCCACAGAAGTTTTACTCAGGTACATGGCAAATGTTGGAGGTGTGATGGGAAATAAAGAGGTTACTGGGAACATATGTTTTGGGAGTGTAATGAGTGTGCATACTTTAAAGATTCCTTACAGAGTACTTTGTCAGGATACTGGGTGAGCAAATCAGAGTAAAATGTTTTTTGAGCTGGGACAGGAGATCTGAATTGCAAAGACACACAGTAAGGCCTTGTTAAGTTTAATTCTGGTGGCTGCTAAAACAGCAATTACTAGTAAATGGAAATCAAAGTCTGAACCAACTATACTGTACACAATTAATACTGTAACAAGAGATAAAAGAACAGGAAGGGAGATCTTTAGAAAAAAATGGAAATTGTGGGAACAAGACATGCAGAAAATGTTTTGGAGTAGAAATGAGGTTTAAGAGAATGCAGGAATTGGATAATTTATGTAATGTTACTTAGATTATATACATCATACACATTGTTATATATCCTATAATGTTTGTCTATGTGAACTTGTTAATATGGTTTGATTACTTTTTTTAAGTTTGCCTATGTCACAAGTGATAATTCAATAAAGGTTAAAAAAAACAGAATGTATAACACAAATTTTTAAAGTCAAATATGAGTCAGAGAGGGCAATAAAGAAAGAGATCCCAACTGGGTGCTTAACATTTTCTGGAACTGACCTGGAAAGAACTGATTGACAGATGTACTTGCAATAGATTATTTCTTATAGTAAAAAAGAATTGAATAGTGGTGCAAGCTGCTCCTTTTTTAGCTGAGAACTGGACTCGTTCTCATGTAGGGAAGATGTTCAGGTTTTCGCAAGAATGTTATCAAAACTCGAAGTTTGAATAGGAAGAAAAATGCCTACTTTTGACAATTTTTTATGGATAAGTAAGACTACAGTTACAGTGATATTTAACTCGTAACTGTTTAAATATTTATTCGATGAAGGTACTGTGGTAAACTGAAAAATAATTGCTGCAGAAAAGTAAAACTTAAGAAATGCAGATACACAAATAAATAAAAGGAAAAAGAAAACACAGGAGTCATTTGTATGGGAAAAGGAGACAAAACCTGGACAATAAACCAAAACAGTAACGTCTTGAATTTTGCTTTTTTAAGTATTCTCTCGGTTTGTATTGTAACTCCAGATGTTGGGCTAGATCCACTGTTAGATTTTTTAAAGAACACAGAAATTATATAACTAATGAAAATGGACCAGTTGCCAAGAGCTTAAAAGTACCTTACATGTTGATTGTTCTACTGCTGAAAAGCTTAATAAAAATTAAACACATACATGTGTGTTGGGTGGAACAAACTGCATTCTTCATAGTAAAGAAAACTAAGCACATAAGGTATTGCCTAATCTAAGACCTCCAAAAAAATGCATTTCTTCTGTTATTCATGTATTAAAAAATTAATTAAAAAAAGGGCAGAAATCAAGTATACTAAAAATCGAGAATGATTTTATTTCTGGAAATAAGCTCCTCCTCCTTTCGGCTTTTCCCGGTTAGGGGTCGCCACAGCGGATCTCTGGTCCACTAATGATTGGCAGTAGATTTTTACGGTGCCAAGGTGCCAGCTCGGCGCCCAAACTTCAACGAAGGCACGCCCATTCACGCATGTCTTTCGAACCCCACTCGACTGCGGTGAGGACATGCAGACTCCGCACATAAGGCGCTCCAGCTGAGAATCGAATGGGAGAACCTCTTGCTGTGAGGTGACAATGCTACCGCTGCACCACCATGGCTTATATTTACGAACATCTGGGCAAAATATATGCATGCAAAAGTGCAAGACAAAATTTTGAAAGTGACCAAAAAGGTGCATTTCCTTTAGGAAGAAATAATTTTAGCAACTTACAAAAAATGAAATCCAAAGTCAAAGAAAAAAACAGGAATGGTACTGATTGATACAGGAACTCTGACTGATGTGCGGTTAGGTGAAATAGAGGGAAATGTAGTTTAAAAAAAAAGCTCAAGAAAAGACAAAAACAGGAGTAGGTGTGCATTGTTTAAATCCAGTCTAAAAAAACTGGCTTTGTTCTTTTAATGATGTAAAAAAACTGAACCTACTATTATGCCACCAGATGCATCTCACATTTAACTGGCTATAACCTGCAGATTATATTTATATAAATATATATATATATATATATATATATATATATATATATATATATATATATATATATATATATATGTTCATAGGTGTGTACTAGGCTAATGGCCCTGGAGCCTTTACAAGGCTAGTTGATAGAAGTGCCCTGGCATGACATTAGTTCCCAGAGGCTCGATCAAGTGCAGCACTGGAGTTATCCCCAAGGTGAATTTTCTATTACCCATCCACTCATCAAGACTTCTCTTGAAGAGGGTCAGCAAGGTGCTCTGCTTGACGTGCATGGGAAGTCTATTCCAGAGCATGGGTAGTCTCTGAGTGAGGAACCTGTCCCTCCAGCATTGTGGTAATGAGGCTGAGGTCTCTGGAGCGTGTAGTGCGGAGGGACTGGGATTTTTTTAGATGTACGATTTCTAACAGAACTGGGTCAGACATAGCTTTGTAAGTCTAGCAGAGATCGCCTCTAAGTAGGCGATATGAGACAGAGAATAGCTGGAGTTTTTTAAGTCTGTCCATGCAGGACATGTGTTTATTGCCTAGCATCCTCTTTGTGAGGTAATTCTTTGGCCTCTCCAGCTGTTGCAGGTGTCTGATGAGGTACATGCCAAATGGGGCATTATACTCGATGATTGGTCTAATGAGGGAAGAGTAGAGAGAGATGATAACCCCTTTCTTCCTGGATGCAAACCCTTGGTAATGAGATGTGCCACACAGAAGAACTTTGACCACAGTGGCAATGCGGTGGTCGAACGAGAGGTTGCTGTCAACCTACATCCCAAGATCTCTTATAATGCTTTCAGTGTTCAGTGGGCTCTCATCGATATGGTAATTAGTGGGAACTGAGTTTTTACCAAAGGAAATGACGATGCATTTTTTGGCATTAAGCTTAATGCCATGGTTTTGACACTAGTTATTGGTCTCAGTGAGGCCTTTCTGTAGGATGTCTGCATCACTTGGGGAATTAATAATGGCTCCCAGCTTGTAGTTGTCTGCAAACTTGGTCAGCCAGAGTCCCTTTGTGTTAGCCTGGACGTCTGAGAAGTAGATGCCGAACAGGAGAAGACCCAAGACCAATCCCTCTAGGACTCCACTCATGACTAGTTGGCAGTCTGACTTGAGCCTGCTACTTTCACAGTGTGTGTTCCATCTGAGAGACAATTCGCAACCCACCTAGTGATACAGGGGTTGATGCCTAGTTTGTCGAGTTTATCAATAATTCCCAAGTGAGGAATGGCATCAAAGGCCTTGGCTTTATGCACTGCCTTGCCTTCATCCACAGCCCTAGTGACTGACTCAAAGAAGTCAACCAGGTTGATCAAGCATGATCTCCTTTTCACTAAGCCAAACTGAGTGGAGTCTAGAGTTTGGAGATTTCCTATATCTTTGTTAATCAGGTTCATGATGATGCACTCCATAGCTTTACATATCAGACTTGGCAAGCTAATGGGATGATAATTCCCAGGGTCTGTAGTCACTCCCCTTTTTGGAGAGGGATGACTCTACCAGTGCGCCATTCGACAATGACAAAGCCTGAGGTGAGGCTGTGACTGAACAGGGCACACAGATGTGCTGCTAGTTCGCTTTGTAGTTCATGCAGAATACAGCCAGGGATATTATCGGGTCCCATGGAATCTGTATTCTTGGCCTTGGACAATGCAGCTTTATCCTGTGCTGCAGTAATGCTAGGTGCCTGGCATTCTTCTGGTACTGTGATTGGTCCTTTATGGGGGGAGACAGGGGTAAAGATCTGTTGGCCGGTATGTTAAGAGGTACCATTGTGTACTATCTCAGAGCAAATCTGGGTATTGCTGTGGAGGTTCTTGTTATAGCTATAGAAGGCTTTGTGATTGTTTTTATTGTCTGCCACAATTCTGCCTTCATAGCTGGCTTTACAGGATTTGATGAGGGATCTCAACTTTTTGTTGAGGTTAATAAGGGAGTTTTTCCAGTCTTGGGACTTCACCTTTTTCTGCAAGTTTCTTCCTTCTGTTGTAGACAGCGTGCCCACACACACACACACACACACACACACGAGCATAACTACTCATCGACATGCAGAAATATTAAAACGTAGTTTAACAGCCTGAAATGAAATGGTCAAAACAAACATCAATCCACAATGGATCAAAAGATACAAACCAATGTTTTTGCAGGAGGGATGCTGCACCACCCACACCCTCTGCTACTAAATATAAACTCCATGGATCATACTACAGTGGGGAAAAGGCAAATCTCTCAATCCTCATTGCTCCGTTATCTCAGCATGAGAAAGACAATATGGTTCACAAGCTATTCTGAATCAGCTGTATCTGCTTTCTCAGTCATGGACAAAAGGCACCTTCGATGGAAAGATATGCACCCTTATTTATATATTAACTACGACTAATGTTGGAGCTCAGTTTCACAGAATTAAACTCCTGTCAAGATGCACATAAAATGTCTTATTTTCAAAATCTGAGTGATTAGAAAACTGCCCCTTTGTACAACTCACTGAAACTTCCTACCCAAGGATAATTACATGCTGCAATTTTTGTCAGACAGTACTTAAGCAGCACAATGTTGAGGAAGATGCTGTCGCACCCCCTCAAACAGAAGCAACACTGCTAAGTGGTAGATTTTTGGCAGAACACGTCTCCACAGACTCATTTGCTAGTCAATTTTTATGGGGACATTACGGGTCTCAGACATTTGCTAGCCACACAGTTTGCAATTTCTAGTATTTTAAGCATTCTTAGCAAATAATCTAGTACAATCAATATAAACATACAGAAAAAAGATCCCCCCCAACTGAATACTTATCGCTCTGAAAGTCACAGGCAGAGACAAAAAAAGACAGAATGATCAACCAGTTTTTGCTGGGGGAAAAAAATGAAATTGCATAGGCTGCTCTTCTTTTCAAGCCGTGTGTCAGCCAGTGTCCTGACGGAGACAAGGTCCATTGCTAGAGATTTCCAACTTAGAGCTTTGGAAGTCAGGCCAGAAAGCAGTTGTGCACCTGCTGCTAATTCCCAAGGAGAAGGAATTATATATCCCACACTCCTACAATGATCATCAGCAACTTCTGGGGAAAATTTGAACCAAAAGCCATAATTTTATGCCCAACTCAAACTAGAGGAAAAGTGGGGTTTACAGCTCTAGTTGTCCACATTTACACAGTAAAATTTTGACTAACTGCAGCCCATAGCCTTGTACAATGATAGATGACATGCATACTTTCAGTTCCCGGTTTGTGCAGCACTCACTAATGCAAGAAAAAGGGTCTTAAGACAAAGCAATAATCTGTAACATTTATTAAAGTACTTTTCTCCTTGGACTGGTTTCCTTTAAACAGTACCTTGCATTTCTTCTGCTTTTCTAAAACCTGATATTCACTTTTATGCACAACAATATCAGCACAGATGAGCAGAAACTTGGCATATTTCAAATATACAATCGGAAACTAGCATAAAGAACTTCTCAAGCACACAGAACCAAACCCCTTGGGTTTACCTCAGAGTGAATGTAGCAGAGTGCACACAATTCAAAAGTGGAGACAATGGGAACTGTTTAGAACTGCACTTCATTAAAGCTGTAAAATCTTTCATTATTAGTTGTCAGTCACAGATGAGTGGACTGCACAGAGTGACAAATAAGGAAAGTTAACAAACAGTCAGTGTGAAAGAGACATCTGCAACAAACATATTTACATCCTTCTTAGAAGCAAGCAAACTACTTGTCACAACAAAAAGATCATAAAACTCTGTTAAGAATTTACAGCTAACAGAAATTCAAGACTGTCGTGAACGTTCAGTGCCACCTGTCTGTAGACTTAAAAGAAGCCGGAGATGAAAAACTGCATTTCTAAGCCAAAGTGACAAGAGAATCATGAAAAAGGAAAAAACAAGACTGGATAATATTGTGGGGCACAAAGTGCACTGTACAAAAGATACCTTCAGTGGAGAAAAAAAAAAAAAAAATATATATATATATATATATATATACACATACACACACACACACACACACAAACATATATATATATATATATATACACACACATATACATATATATGCAGACACATATACATACCTACTATGCAATTTCTGTGCACAATGAGCTACAAGATTAATCTCTCAAGGCTTATAAAGGGAATGTATCACTGCATAAAGGAAATATCACACAATAAAATGTTTTGGTTTCTTCCAGTAGGGTATTAGAAGCCATAGAAAAAAGACTACAAAAAGATTAATCTTTATTAACAATTATTTATAGCCAACCCAAGGAATGGAACCCTACATGCAACACAGATAACCAGTATGTCATCAGCGACATGAGCGCTGGAGGGGACAGGAGAACAGAGAAGATGGGAGTAAGTGGTCACTAATAGTTCATCCATCCTGGTGGGAGAAGCAGCTCTGACTAGTCACTGTGGAGACAGTTCGGGGCATGGTGTTTGCCAGCAAAGATAATGTGGCCAAGAGTCTCAAGCAGCCCAGTTAGGCTTTATTAAAAAAGTTCTCGGTCCAACCAATGTAAAATAAAACCTATAACACTGGTATTTGTCACTGGTATCAAAAGCAATAGGCTACAGAACATGATCTGATTAAGCACTTTCATTTAATAACAAGCTTCTTTAGAAACAAACCACATACAAATTCATTTGTGCTTAGATAATCAAGTAATAGATCACATGATACATTAGACACCCTATATAAAACACTTCATCTTAAAAAATTACTCTATAAATAACTAATATATACATATATGTATATATATATGTATATATATATATATACACACATACACATACACACACACACTTCCATTAGTGCACTTGTAATACTAACAGAACAGCTCAGGACTAATTGTGTCGGTTAGTACTATAAGTGTACTGAAAGATAAAGCATCAAAGATATGAAAGTTATATTTGTGTGTGTATATATATATATATATATGGGATCCGGACACATGCTCGACTAGCATATGTCCGAATCACAAAACATCGAACACACATGCACGAAAGCGCTTAACATCGACAAGCGCTTCTGTGCATGCGTGCTTGTTTCGTAGATTGGACTACAGTGTGGGTAAGGGAAAATTCCCTTTTCCCCACTGTAGCGCGATCTCGGAGTGAGAATAATAAAGTGGGGGTTGGGGGTGGGGGGTGCAGCCCCCCTGCAGAAACGCAGATATTTTTTTTGAACTACACATACACAGAAGCGCTTTTCGATGTTAAGCACTTTCGTGTATGTGTGTTCAATGTTTTGTGATTCGGACATATGCTAGTCGAGCATATGTCCTAGACCCATATATATATATATATATATATATATATATATATATATATACATATAATACAATCAATTCATGATCATTTAACAAAAAATCTAATTTTATGTAGTTTGTAATTAATGAAAGTGCTTAACTGAACCATGTTCTGCAGCCTATTGTCTTTGACACCAGAGACCCCTACCAGTGTTTAATGTGGTTTATAAAATGCTTGTGGACTCACCACCTACAAGGTGGTATGTGTGTGTGTGTGTGTGTGTGTGTGTGTGTGTATGGTGCATAGGTTCAGATGCATGCCAGCAAAGTGGCAGGCACAAAAAGGGCTAGGATGGAATCTTTGGATATGCAGTGTTACCTCACTACTGGGAAAGGAGACAGAGCTTGTGAGGAGATTGAAAAGTACCAGCTAGCTTACATCTGTCTTTTCTCAACAGACAACATTGGTTTTCTACTTGATTAGGCCTGCATTCTACTCTGGAAATGTCCCCAAAGGGACATGGCCTGGAAACATGAGAGGAACTCACCAAATCCTGTTGGATCAGCTGGAGGTTGTCAGTAAATCACAGGGTTGCTATGATATAAATGTAAGTAATAGAAAAAACTTTGAGCATACGTACCAAAAAAAGAAGTTATGTACTCACCATAATGTTCCATGTTTGTATTCCATCTCAGCCTTCATTCTTACTTATGGGTTCGGAGCTGATCCTCGGCTCCAACTTGGCCGATTACAAAGCTCGAAGTCTCTCAGTTGGCTCATGGCAAGGTAGGTATCCCACAGTGCACTATTAAGAATCCTCAGATCTTGTTTGCTGCTGTCTAAAACGTGATAGAAAGCATTTCCACAAGGAAAAACAAAGTTGAAAAGTCTCCAGATCCTCCAAGAGTACATGGATGGGGGAAGGAGGGTGGGTTTGTAAGAATGAAGGGCGAGATGGACTACAGACATGAAACATTATGGTGAATACATAACTTCTTTATGTTCTGTAGTCCTATCTCTCCTTCATTCTTACATGGGACAGCGTACCTAGCACCATTTTCTCGGGTGGCTCACGGGAATATACTCCTAAGGACCATGGAACCAAAGGAGGCTCTGCCCCTGGAGGCCAAATCCAATTTGTAATGAGTAATGAAAGTATGAGGGGCAGGCCCAAGTTGCTGCTGCACATATACTGTCCATTGGAATTCTGGCTTGAAAGGCAGCAGATGTGGATAAGCTGGTAGAATAAGCTTTAATTTTAAACGGGAGGTCTTTGCCATTAGAAGAGTAAATAAAAGATATACAACTTGAAATCCCGTTTGATAATGTTATCTTGGAGACTGGCATACCATTTCTCATCTCCAAAACAGATACAAACAATTGGTCTGATCTCCTAAACTCCTTGGTTCTATGTAGACAGAACCTTAACTGTCTGTGAACATCAAGTTGCTGGAAAACGAAGTTATGTACCTACCATAACGTTCCATGTTAGTTGTCTTCATCTCGCCTTCTTTCTTGCTGGCTGGGATTGGAGCCGATCCTCGGCTCCGACGCGGCCATCTTCTATAGCTCAAGAGCTGTTTACTGGCTCGAGGCTACCCCTTATCCCATGATGCCTAGCACTAGCTACCCAGATCTCGTTTGTAAAAGCTAACCCCAGAGAATCAACCGGTCCAAACAAACAGGTTGAGCATACCTATCATACTCTCTAAGTCAGTAGAGGAAACAAATCAGAGAACACTCAGCCAGTGAAACCAGAACTCCTCTCGATTCAATAGGACAGGGGGACGGAGGGCGGGATGCAAGAAAGAAGGCGAGATGTAGACAACTAACATGGAACGTTATGGTAGGTACACAACTTCTTTATGTTAAGTTGTTTATCTCGCCTTCGTTCTTGCTGGTTGGGAAAGCGTCCCTAGCACCTACAATCCTGGGTGGCTCATTGGAACAGACTCTTCAGAACAGTGGAACCAAAGTCAGCTCTGCTCCTGGAGACCATATCTAGCTTGTAATGAGAAATAAAGGTATGAGGATTTGCCCACGTAGCAGCTGCACAGATAGAATCCAAATCCATGGGCAACCTAGATTGGAAGGCTACAGAGGTGGCCAAAGCCCTAGTGGAATGACCTTTCGGTTTGAGAAGCAACTCTTTGTTTCTCAATTGATAAAAGAAAGTAATAATGTGAGACAACCACCTCCACCTAGATAAGGTCACTTTGGAAACTGGAAGACCTTGTTTGCCCAGAGCATAGGAAAGGAATAGTTGGTCCGACTTCCTTATGTCATTCGTCCTATGCAGGTAAAAACGCAGTTGTCTATGAACATCTAATTGATGTAATTTGTATTCTGCCTTGTTGGTGTGGTTGGGAAAAAACACAGGTAGGTCTATAGATTGGTTTAAATTATTTTCTGAGCAGACTTTAGGAAGGAAAGAGGGATTAGTCCTCAGAGCAACACTGTCCTTATGAAAAACTAAGTATGGAGGACGGACACACAGTGCCTGAAGTTCAGAGATGCGTCTGGCTGAAGTAATAGCTACCAGAAAGAGAGTTTTCCAAGATAGAAACTTAATGGAGCAGGATGCTGCAGATTCAAAAGGGGGCAAAATTAAGGAGGTTAGTACCAAATTTAGGTCCCAAGGAGGAGGGGGATCTCTCACTGGGGGTCTAAGGAGAGTAGTCCCTCTTAGGAAAGCTTTACATAGCTTATGGGACATGATGTTTGCATTAGAGAAACCAACATGAAAGTTTGAAATGGCCGCTAATTGAACCCCGACTGTAGCAGAAGCTGACCCAGAATGAAAAAGTTCTGCTAGGAACTCCAAGATTTCGTGGACTGGGGCTGAAAGGGGATCTATGTTCCTAGCCTATGCCCAACAAGAAAAACATTTCCATTTGCTAGCATAAGTCCTTCTAGTGGCGGACTTCTGCGAGGAGACAATAATTTCACGTACGGCTGGGGAAATGCTGGGAAGCCTGGCTAAGGTTGGAAGTGGAGCAACCAAGCTGTGAGCTGGAGTGTTTGGAGGGATTGATGCAGCCCGCCTGATTGATGAATCAGCAGGTCTGGAATTGGATCCAGAGTCCAGGGCTGATCGAGAAGGTAAAGGTGCAGGAATGGAAACCATATCTGTCGAGGCCAGTAGGGGGCAATGAGGATCATTTTGCAACCCAACGATATTGCTTTCTGTATGAGTTTCGGTATCAGGGGAAACGGAGGGAAGACATAAAGAAGTCCCTGATGCCAATCGTGGACTAGAGCATCTCTGGATGTGTGACCTGGAAGCGAACGAAGGGAGAAGTAGTTGCTGCATTTGCTGTTGAAGGGGGTAGCAAAAAGATCGCAGCAAGGCTGTCCCCATTTGCGGAAGATAAGATCCACAACTTCCTGATTCAGAGACCACTCATGAGGCATGAGGATAGCTCTGCTGAGCCTGTCCGCTATGACGTTGGACTTCACAGGGATGTGCATCGCAATCAGAAAACGTTGGGAGGAAATCGCCCACTGCCACAGTCTGAGTGCTTCTCGACACAGGGGGTAGGGACCTGGTTCTGCCCTGCTTGATGATGTACCACACCACTGATATGTTGTCTGTTTGAATTGCAATGGTCCCGGAAGGAAGAGAGTCTTGAAGAGCTTGCAATGCTAGGAGCACGGCTCTCATTTCTAGGATGTATATGTGCAGATGGTACTCGTGAGGTTGCCAAGTGCCTTGGACTGTCCTGCCCAGATAATGCCCCCCCCCCCCCCATCAGGGAGGCGTCTGTGGTCACTGTGGCTACCGGAGGGGGTTGAATGAATGGTCTGCCCTGAGTCACTAGTGGGGAGACCATCCACCATGAAAGGTGCCTTTTGCATGCTTCTGTAATCAGGATCATGTGAGACATGGGCAGCTCTTGGAAAGACCACTGTGTGAACAGAAGCCACTGAAGGATCCTCATGTGAAAGCGGGCCAGTGGGATTAGAAGAATTGCCGCTGCCATGGAACCCAGAGTTTGAAGGACGAATCTGACTTGGATCCTTTTGCTCTGCATCAGAATTTGCACTTGCTGGTGAATTAAAGATACCCTGTCTGGCGGAAGCGTTGCGGACATGTTCCTTGTGTCCAAGTCTGCTCCTATATAGGTGATAGATTGACAGGGCAACAAGGCAGATTTTTCAAAGTTTATTGTGATGCCTAGCTGGGAGCAGATTGTGATTGTGTAGTCCCTGGCTTGCAGAAGTTGATGCCTGGTAGTAGCAGTGAGGAGCCAGTCGTCTAGATATGGAAACACCTGGAATCCTTCACGTCTCAGGTGAGCCGTGACCACTGCCATACATTTGGTGAACACTCTGGCGGCTGTGGTGAGACCAAAGGGCAGAGCTCTGAACTGATAATGACTGGCTCCCAGCCGGAAGCGAAGGAATCTCCTGGAGCGCCTGTCCGTTTTGATGTGATAGTACGCATCCTGAAGACCTATGGAGCACATCCAGTTGTCCTGACCCAGAAAGGGTATAATGGACTGTAGCGTGACCATCCGAAACTTTGTTCTTTGAACAGACTTGTTTAGTCTGCTGAGCTCCACAATCGGTCTCCAGTCCCCTGTCTTTTTTGGTACCAAAAAGAACCTTGAGTAAGTTCCGGATCCGTGTTGGTCTGCCGGGACTTCCTGGATGACTTTTTTCTAGCAGTTTTGAAACTTCTATGACTGCTTTGGTCCCTCAGATTGGGTGGAACATCTGGGAGGGATTTGCTTGACGGTAGGGGGGGTTGAGAGAAAGGGATTTTGTAACCTCCGGCTATAATTGACTGTACCCATTTGTCTTGCGTAAAACTTTGCCAGGCTTTTGGGTACAGTGAAAGTTTTCCCCTGACTGCCTCCAGAGACGAGCAGCCGGGCAACCCTTCAGGGATGCTGAAAAGGCTTCTCAGAGAAGGATTCTCTGCTGCCCTGGTTCTGCGGACCCCCTCTGCCATGAGGGCAGCGTCTGTTGTTGTTTCCTCCTCTGCCCCTGGAAGAAAAATTGCTACGTGTGTCAGGCGGGGCTCCCTGGGATTTTCGGAACCACATTTTACCTCTCTTCTGACCCTTGGGGTATGGTCTGGAAGGAGTGGAAAAACGGACTCCCACGGCAGAGAGAGTCTTGCCTTCTTGCTCACACCTAGTCAAAGTGTCTTTCACCTGTGGTCCAAAAAGAAAGGAACCATCAAAGGGGGTGTTGGTGAATGATGCTCTAAAGGGTTCCGCAAAATTTCACAGTCGCATCCATGTGTGTCTCCTAAGGGCCACGCCTATACCTGCGGCTCTACTCGCACCATCGGCTGCATAGGAAATGAGCCCCATGGAGGAGTTGACTACAGAATTAAGGGTCGCCAGCAGGGAAGCCACTTCAGCTTGAGCCCCTTCAGCTGATGGATCTTGAAGGGTATCTCCGAGCTCTTTAAGGAGATCCCTCTGAAGCCGGGTAAAATGGCATAAGTAATTCAGTGACCTCATAGAAAAGGTCGCTGAAGCAAACATTCACTTCCCGTATCTATTCATAGTCCTAGACTCCTTGTTAGGAGGATGGACAGACGAAGAAGTTTCCGCTAACTCCTTTCTAGTGGCTGCTGCTACCACCATGGCATCCACGGGAACACCTTTGGTAAGGAACTGCTTTATCAAGGGGTGCAGTGATAAACTTGCGAGGTCTCCTTGGGGTTGGTTCCACTGTATCTGGGGCTGACCAAGCCTTTCGAGCCACCACAGACATGAGTGGATTGAAAGGCAGAGAAACCCAGGAGGTGGAAGGTCGGGAACCGAACGCATCCAGGAATACAGACTCATCCTCAGTAGGGGCTAGGGGATTCCAGTTCCCCCTCTGCTTAAGCATTTCGAGGATGTCTAAAAAGGAGACATATTCAGAGGGGGATCTCGGGGACCCTTCCGAATCATCTAAGTCTCTATCCTAAGTGACAGACTCAGGGGAGTCAATGTGCTTCCTCTTGCACTTCTTACAAGGGGGCTCCTCTGAATGATCAGGGGAGGCCTCGGAAGAAGAGGAAACACCCAATGGGGTGCCCTGGAGAGCCGGTTCCCCACGCTTGGGGTCTGGAGGAGGAGCAGAGGTTGTTGCAGGCACTACAGGGGACGGGGCCAGTGGGGTTGATCGTGGAGCTGACTCAGAGGCCAGCACGTTCCTCATGACATCGAAGGCGTCCCTGCCACAATGCAGAGAAGGATCCGGTTCCGAGGAAATCGGAATCCTTCTCCGCTCCGAGGGAATCGGCTCCGAGGTCGATGTAGGAGCCAAACTCACCTCCACCGAAGCTCCGAGAGGGAGAACGGGGTCGGACAAGGGTCCGATGCCACTCACCCCCTCGGAGTCGACGAGGGAGCCTCGGCACCCAGATCCCTCGACAGACGGTGCCATCAAGGGAATCAGAGCCGACGACGGAACCGAAGGAGAAATAGTTATCGGAGCCGACGGTTCCACGACTCAAACCCCAATGAACTCCGGCTCCGAGCTCAAAGGAGTCGGAGGAGGAACATCGATAGAAGTGGACCGAACCGACACCTGTTGAGGAGGGCTGGACAAGATCTTGGCAAGTGCCTGCGACTTCAACAACCTATTGACCACTCTCTCCACATCGTAATCCGAGAGCCTAGAGGACCAAGAGGAGTGGGAAGATCTGTGAGGGGCTCACTCTGAAGCAGGGGAGACCGAGGAGCAGAATGTATGGATTCCAGGGGAAGGGGACCTCAGCCTTTTGTGGCTCCGCGACGGCTCTGAAGATACTGATGGAGCCGATGGGGAGATAGTCTCATCGGTTCCAGCCGGAACCGAAGTAGAAGGTAAAGTTTGAACCAATGACGGCTCCGAGCTTGGAGCCGACGATTTGGTTGGTTTTGGGGATTTCACAGGCTGAGTCTTGGCCGGTGAATCCTGGGGCTTTAAAAGACCCCTGAGAATAAGCTTATTCTTATGCTCCTGCAAAACTCTTGGACTAAATGCATGGCATATAGAACAAGAGTCCTGCAGGTGCACTGTGCCTAAGCAACAGACGCAAGAAGTGTGCCCATCTGTCAGAGACATTTTCTGACAGCATGAGTCACACTTCCTGAATCCAGACACCTTGGATTCTTTAGACATCCTGTATCCAACAAAGTACCTCAAGAGATACTACACTGATTTTAGCCAAAAGGCCGATAAGCGAAAACAAAATACCACAACACAATATCAACAAAAGGAAAAAAAAAACACACACAGTATACTACAGCTAAAGCTAAAGATTATTTTTTTTTTTTAAACTAGGATGCCTCTAACTTAAACGGCTACCTAAAAGGGTAGAGAGACGGCGAGGGGAAGAACTCTCTAACTTAAACGAGCTCTAAAGGGGAGGAAAGGAACTACTACAACACACTAAACTAATGACAATAGAATAAGACTAAAAATTAACTATAACTCTTAAGAAAAAGGCTATTTCTGAAGAAAAAAAGTTCTATAATAAACTTATACAAGCCTGAGCCAGTAAAATGACACCTCGCAGCTGAAGCGGCAAACGAGATCTGGGTAGCTAGTGCTAGGCATCATGGGATAAGAGGTAGCCTCGAGCCAGTAAACAGCTCTCGAGCTATAGAAGATGGCAGAGTCGGAGCCAAGGATCGGCTCCGATCCCAACCAGCAAGAACGAAGGCGAGATAGACAACTTAACATCTTATATTCTGCTTTGTTTGAATGATTAGGAAAAAAGAGTGGCAGTTCAATAGTTTGATTCATATTAGATTGAGAACAAACCTTGGGGATGAAGGACATATTTATACGAAGGGAAACTCTGTCTCTATGAAAAATCAAGTAAGGAGGTTTGACTGAAAGTGCTTGCAACTCTGATACTCTTCTGGCGGATGTAATGGCTATTAGAAAAATGGTCTTCCATGAAAGGAACTTTAAGTCACAAGTATGTGCGGGTTCAAAAGGCGGGGAGGTAAATTTAGAAAGAACAAGATTTAGATCCCTTAGTGCCATTTAAAAATGATTTACACAATCTGTGAGCTATAAGATTAGATTTGTGTTGTCCCAAATGAAAACTGAAGATAGCTGTTAATTGAACTTTGACTGTAGCAGCAGCGGATCCCTGATGAAAAAGTTCGGTTAGGAATTTTAATACTAACGGAATGGAGGCTGTGTAAGGATCTACGTTTTTTTCTCGTGCTCAGATAGAAAATCTTTTCCATTTGCTAGCGTACAATTTTCTCGTAGAAGGCTTGTGAGAGGACGTCAAGATATGTGTAACTGCAGGGGAGAAATCATGAAGCCTGACTAGGGATGGAAGTGGAGCAGCCACGCTGTCAAGTTGAGGTTGTGGAGACAGGGATGAAAAGTGCCTGACATATGTGTCAGAAGGTCTGTACTGGGTCCAGAGTCCATGGATCGTCCAAAGGGTGAGGCCCAAGAAAGGGGAACCAAATCTAAGGAGGCCGGTAAGGAGTAATAAGAATCGTTCTGCTTCCCAAGGACTTTGCTTTCTGGATCACTTTCAATATTAGCGGAAAGGGAGGTAAGGCATAGAGAAGTCCCGAGGGCCAATTGTGAACAAGTGCATCTCTGTGTCTCTCCCGGAGGGGGGATAAGGGAGAAGTAGCTGCTGCATTTGGCGTTCATTGGGCTGGCAAACAGATCGCAGCAAGGCTGTCCCCATTTGCAGAAAATCTCTTCCGTGACTTTCTGATTCAGAGACCACTTGTGAGGCATCAAGATTGCCCTGCTAAGCTTGTCGGCTATCACACTGGTTGTCCCAGAGATACGCGTTGCAACTAGAAAGCGTTGGGAAGATATCGCCCACTGTCAAACACGAAGAGCCTCTCGACATAGGTGGTAGGATCTGGTTCCCCCTTGTTTGTTTATATACCATACCACTGACATATTGTCTGATTGGATTGCTATTGTCCCTAGAGGATGAAAGTCGTGAAGTGCTTGCAACGCTAGTAGCACTGCTCTCACCTCTAGGACATTGATATGCAAGTGAGCCTCGTGTTCTTGCCATGTGCCTTGGACTGTCCTTCCTAGATAATGCCTCCCCCACCCTATCTGGGAGGCATCCGTACAGTAGCAACGGGTTGGCGAGGAATGAAAGGTGTCCCTATCGTTAGCTGATTGGACTGGATCCACTAACGAAGGTCCATTTTGCAAGATTCTGTTATCAAAATGGGATGAGACAGAGGCAGTTGTTAAAGAGACCACTGGGAAAAGAGAAGCCATTGTAGAATTCTCATATGTAGTCTGGCTAGTGGAACTAGAGTTATAGTAGAGGCCATGGTTCCTAGAAGTTTGAGCACTGTCTTTGCTTTGACTTCGTGTTGGGGAAGCAGGCTGTATATCTGTTGTCTCAGATTTTGTATTCTGTCTGCAGGAAGGCGAGCCATCATTGCGACTGTGTCTATTTCTGCGCCTACAAAAAGTCACACATTGAGAGGGCGACAAGGCAGACTTTTCCCAATTTATAGTAATCCCTAGCTGAGTGCAGATTCAGATGGTTGAATCCCTGGCTTGCAGAAGTAGGTGCCTGGTGGTGGCAGTCAGGAGCCAGTCGTCCAGGTACAGAAACACTTGGAATCCAAGATGTCTCAAGTGAGCCGTTACTACTGCCATGCATTTGGTGAACACCCTGAGGGCTGTGGTGAGACCAAAAGGCAGAGCATGAAATTGGTAATGACTGGCTCCCAGCCAGGAGCGTAAATGACTCCTCAATGCTCTGTCCATTTTTATGTGGTAGTAAGCATCTTGGAGGTCTATGGAGCACATCCAATTGTCTTTCCCTAACAGAGGGAGTATAGACTGCAGTGTTACCATTCGGAACTTGGACTTCTTCACTGAATCTTTTAACTTGCGGAGATCCAAAATGGGCCTCCAGTCCCCTGTTCGTTTTGGCACTAAAAAGAATCTGGAGTAAGTTCCGAATCCTATCTGGTCTGCAGGGACGGTTTGGATGACTCTCTTTTGAAGCAACTTTTGGACTTCTATAGTTGCTTGATCCCTGTGATTGGGTGGAACATCTGGGATTTTCTTGGTGGGATGAGGTGGAGATGAGAAGGGTATGGAGTATCCTCTGGAAATTATTCTTTGTACCTACTTGTCTTGGGTGATGTCGTGCCAGACTTCTGGATACAAAGATAACCGACCCCCAACTGGCTCCAGAAAAGCGCAAGTTGGGCCCCACTCCAGGAGCGCTGATAGGGACGTTCACAAAAGGAATCACGGCCACCCTAGTTTTGCGGACTCGCCCCCCCCCCCCCGCCTCTAGGGTGAAGTCTACCATTACTTTCTCCTCCTCTCCCTCTAGAGAAGGAATCACCTTGTGTGCCTGGGAAAAATGATTTCTTGAACCACATTTTCCTGCCTCTCTGACCCTTAGGGTATGGTCTAGAAGGGACGGAAAAACGTACTCCCATGGCAGAGAGAGTTTTCCCTTCCTGCTTGCATCTGGTGAGTGTATCGTTTACCTTTGGTCCAAACAGAGAGGAACCGTCAAAGGGGGCGTTGGTAAATGTAGATTTGAAGGGCTCCGCAAAGTTACATAAGTGTATCTCCTAAGGGAAACTCCTGAATCCGCTGCCCTGCTTGCTCCATCGGCTGCATAAGATATCAGCATCATGGAGGAGTTAACAATGGAGTTTAAGGTAGACAACTGAGCCGTAACCTTCTCAGGGACTCCTTTAGCCAAAATACCTTGGAGATTATCTCCTAGCTCCTTTAGGAGATCTCTTTGAAGCCTAGTGAAATGGGTGAGGTAATTCAGCGATCTGAGTGTAAAAGCCGCTGAAGAGAAGATACGCTTCCCATATCTGTCCATCGTTTGAGACTCTTGTTCGGTGGGTGGACAGATGAGGAAATTTCCGCTAGTTCCTTCTTTGTGGCTGCTGCCACCACCATGGTATCTACAGGCGCACCTTTAGTCAAAAACTCTTTCTCTTTGGGGGCAAAAAGAAATTTGTTGGGCCTTCTGGGGACTGGTTCCATGGCATCAGGAGTTTCCCACACCTTTCGACTAAATCTAAGAGCTCATCGAAAGGTGGAGAGACCCAAGAGGCTAAAGGTTGAGACCCGAAAGCCTTCAGGCACACTGACTCATCAGAAGGGATGACAGTGGACCAGCTGCCTCTCTGTTTCAGGATCTCTAGTATATCTACGAAGGAGATATCATCAGAGGACGACCTAGGGGACCCTTCTGACTGCTCGAGGTCAGTGTCAGAGGTGATGGACTCATCAGGGGAGTCTACATGCTTCCTCTTGCAAGTTCTCTTCCGAGGAGGCTCCTCAGAAGGGTATTCTGGGGAGGTCTCGGAAGACAGGGGCCACCCAATGGGGGCTCCTGAGGCTGCGGGTCTCTGCTGTCAAGAAAGAGATGGTGCTGAGACAGAAGTCAGAGCTTGAGGGGGAAGAGCATCGGTACCCTTGTGTGGAGCTGAAAACCTAGACAGCACGCTCATCATCTCGAAGGCAGATCTCTCCAGCTCCGAGGGCACCCCCGGTTCTGAGGAAGCGGAGGTAGCCCTCGGCTCCAAAGCGATCGACTCCGAGATAGATGTAGGATCCGAGCTCAACTGAGACGACGCACCGAGAGGTAGGCTCGGAACTGAAGAAGTTCAGGTCCAAGCGTCCCTGTCGGGGCTGTCTGGTGAGCTTCGGCTCCAAGATACCAAGGATGGCACCGAAGGTGTCGGAGCGGAACTCGGCACCGATACAGACAATAGAGGTGCTGGAACCGAAGGTTGCACAAGAAGTGGTACCGATAGCTCTGGCTCTGAAGGACTGACACAGCTCGGAGGAGGAACAGAAGCAGGTAAAATGGCCTTAGATGGCTCAGGGACCGAGTGGGTCAGAGCCGGCAACAAATTAGCTAGCGCCGACGACTTCAAAAGTCTAAGCACCACTCTCTCTACATCCTCTTTCAGAAAGCCTCTTGGAAGATCTGGAAGACAAGGCAGATGATCTAGATCTCTGTAAAATCAGAGATCTGAGTGTTGGAGAGACCGGTAATAATTCTCTAGACCAGCTCCGAGGTAAGTGTTCAGTATTCGGTTCCGAAAAACTTGAGGCCGAGCCTGGAGTGTCAATGTCAATAACCTCGACCAGCTCCGAAGACAGTGAAGCTGAAGAGGTAGAAGATCTGTCCAATTTTGTAATTTTTTGTGGAGTTCCAGATAAAACAGTCAGTGTGGGAGACTGTCTCTTGACTGACTTGACCTTCTCTTTTTTAGAAAACGGAGACTTGAAATGCGATGATGAAGAGCTCGCTAAATCCTCCATAAAGGAAGGTTTAAGGAGACCTTTCAGGATCATTTTGTTCTTCCTTTCCTGGAGAACCCAAGAACTAAAGGAGTGGCAAAAGGAACATGTCTCCTGAAGATGAATGGCTCTCAGGCAATAAGCACAAATCCTATGTCCTTCAGTCAGGGACATTTTTTGAGAACATCTGAGACACTTTTTAAAACCCGAAAGTTTATGATCCTTTGATTCCTTAGGCATATTGTCACAAAAAGCACTCACAAGAGGGAAAAACAGGAAGAGAGGACAAGGTCCTCTAACTTAAATGGGCCTAGCCTTACTAAGGAAACACTGCACACAAGGAACGAACAACAGAGGACTAGGTCCTCTAACTTAAATGGGCCTAGCCCTGCTCAAAAACAACACACAAAAGCACGAGCCAAAACAGAGGAGTAGGTCCTCTAACTTAAACGGGCCTAGCCCTACTGAGGAAACACACTAGAGAGAAGGGAATAGAGGACTAGGTCCTCTAACTTAAATGGGCCTAGCCCTAAACAAAGTAAGCTACGTCAACAATTTGCAATAACAACTGCAATAAATTCGACAAACACTCTAAACAGTTCTAGCTAATAATAAGACAATTCAAGCCCTAGCTAGCCAACTACCTCCTAGCTCCCCTGGTCCTGAAAGTAGCACCCCTAGAAACCTACTTGCATTCAGCTTCCAACCAGTCGCCACTTCACTTATCCGTACCTTGATCAAAAAATTAAAACCCACTACACTTTCTGCTGATCAACTCCCTGCCGAGTACCTACAAAAATCAGCTGATGCTATTGCTTACCCCGTCTCAATACTAATCAATCGAATCATAGTAGAAGCTAAAATTCCCACCATCTGGAAAATATCCTATGTAATCCCACTTCACAAAGGAGGCAGCTCTACTGAATTCTCCAATTATAGGCCAATAGCTATACTCTCTCCACTTGCAAAGATTATGGAAAAATGTATTCATAGACAACTCATGCACCACCTAATCCAAAATCGCCTTATGGCAGACACTCATCATGGCTTCCGTCCTCATCACAGCACTACTTCAGCCCTCCTAGCCCTTACTAACACCATAAACCATAATAGCAACAATAATTATATATCCTCAGCCCTCTTTTTGGATCTTTCCAAGGCATTCAATATGGTTGATCACCAACTTTTAATCCACACCCTGCAAACATTCTGTCTAGATACTGGAGCCCTCCAATGGTTTCAATCCTACCTGAATGGTCGACAGCAGGCTGTCCTCTGGCAGAACAAACTCTCTAACCTTCTACCTAACACCCTTGGAGTACCACAAGGCTCTATACTAGGGCCCTTGCTGTTCTCCAGCTTCATTAACGACCTTTATGCTGTCATCCCAAAAGTCAGCTGTATCCAATATGCTGATGACTCTTCTCTGATTTGCTCAGCCACATCTCCAGTAGAGTTATGGTCAGCTACCCAGACCACCTTTAATACAATAGAAAACTGGCTTTCTGAAGATCGTCTGATCCTAAATCCCAAAAAAACTAAAATGCTGTTATTTTCACCAACACGTAGGTCTACCGCTTTCGCCTTTACCATAAAATCAAATGATGGCACAATAATCTCCCCTGACCCATCTACAAAACTATTAGGTGTCATCATAGACAATAATCTCAAATTTGACCTTCATGTTAACCAAACTATCAAAACCATCAATAAAAAACTAGGGTCACTTTACAGAATAAAAGCCTTCCTAACCCCCCCCCAGCTAAAATTGCCATAGCTCGCTCTCACCTTCTTTCAACCCTTCTGTATGCATCCCCTCTACTCTCGAAATTGAACAAGACCGTCCTTAACAAACTCTCAATTTGCTACAACCACATTGCCAGGTTTGCCACTGGGCTGCCTTTTAGGACACATCATTGCATCAATCTAAATCAGCTTGGTTGGCTTGAACTACCTAGCCTAATCCAGTATAACCAACTGATTATGGCCTATAAAATCCTCTATAATCCAGACAATACTCCTGCACTTAAAAATATTATCACCCCCTATAACAATCCTAGACCGCTTCGATCCTCTAACAAACTACTAATTCAGACTAGCAAAATGAATAACACAGCCGGTGATTCTCTCTTTGCAAACTCTGTAAGTAGATCCTGGAACTCTCTTCCAGCTGATATTACTTTACTTTTCACCTTAGGTCAATTTAAAACTAGACTCAGACAACATTTGTCACTTAACTGGCTATGTCAATGTATCAAGCCTGGCTAACTCGAATGTGTAAAAATCTGTTAACCAGTTTACTGTGTAATTTAATTTAATCCTGACTTGTGCTCAGGACTAACTGTAACCTGTGGAACTTGTTTAACTTGCTTACTTATGTAATCTCTGTAAATAGTCTGTTTGTAATATGTAATGCTGGTATTATGTAATGCTGTATCTGCTTACCCTTGGAGCTTTTCTCCCCGGGCCTCCGCTGAAAATGGACATGCATCCAGTCGGACTATCCCGGTCAACAAATGTAAAATAAATAAAAAATAAAATAAATAATAAGAGTTAATAAAGAAGCACTGCACACAGCTATTGATTTTAAACTACTTATTCTAGGCAAACAAAAGGCTAGAATAGGTCCTAAACCAAAAGCACAGACCTACACATAAGAGAGAAAAAAATTAGCAAAAAACTAGCACACAGAAGAGGGGATACCACTCAGAAGAAAAAGGGCCCGCGGAAGCAACGGCCAACAAGTTTTCAACAACTTGCAAAAGTTCAAAAAACATGCTAAGTAATTTACTACTAGAATACAACAATTAAGCTATTTATACTAAACTACTAATATTATCAAAAAAACAATCACTAAAGCTGAATAATGAAGAAATTCCAACTTAGCCACGGCCAAGAAAGACAGCACTTCTGAACTCGTAGACGCAGCAAATGAGATCTGGGGATTCTTACTAGTGCACTATGGGATACCTACCTTGCCACGAGCCAACTGAGAGACTTCAAGCTTTGTAATCGGCCGAGTCAGAGCCGAGGATCGGCTCCGAACCCATAAGTAACAATGAAGGTGAGGCAGGACTACAGAACATCAGCTGTTTCATATGAGTAGCTTTTCTGGAAATCATTAATGTAGTTTCAATTAAGGCATCACTTACTCACTCTGAAGTTCTTCCAAGACACTTCAGATTGTAATGGGGAATAACTGGATTACTGTGTTCCTCATCTGGTAATTTTTCATGTTTATTTTGTTTCAGCATTACTTGAAAAGAAGTTAGGCAATGCAGTCCTACCTAGAGAAAGACAGTGTGGCAAGAGTACAGCAGGCCGATTATCTTTAAAATTATTAAAACTGGGAGGGTTCTGACAAAGCCAAGGGCAATAGTTTTTAGATGGCTTCAAAGAAGTTTCTGAAAATGGTCTAGTGGCTCAGGAAGGTGAAAGAGGTAGGACACTTCCCAGCCGCTTCTCAGTAAGGGTGGAAAATGCTGACCCTGACCAAGGACACCATCAGGAGATGAAAGGAACAACAAGAGCTTCCTTACTCATTGGTCATACCACCTTTTGAGGAGCTAGTGGCAGAAGAAACCAGCAGGAATAGGTCCATTCCTGCAGATGAGGTTACTGATGTCACCTGCTCAGCACCAACCTCTCTCCAATTATTCAATACACTTACTCCCTATTAACAGCAAAATCCCTACCAACTTGGGCAAGAGACACCCAGCAACAGCTGTTATCTAGACAGGCAAGAAGTTTGATGCCACAGCCATCAGCCTTCTAAGCTTCTGCCTCCTCAACAGACTGGCCACCAGATTAGAAGCCCAATGGACCCACAATATAGCTGCTATTACCAGGGATTTTTTTCCACAACTGCTACTATTTCTCAGCCTGATATAGCTAAGTTCATTAACTCAAGTGGGTGAGCAGTTCATTTGTGTGTGTTTGTGTGTGTGTGTGGGTAGAATTTATAATGTTAAGCTTAACCTCTACCTCCTGGTGGTTAATATAAACACCCACATCACTGGGAATACTTCCTATGCTCATGCCTTTGCCAGAGTGTTTCCCCACGTATGCAGAGATCGTCACCATCAATTTGACCCTCTCCAAGGCAAAAATACAGCCTTTATGGGACCAGACATCTCAAGCTGTGTTCTACAAGTGTTAAAATAGGAATTAGCATCACCATTGAGCATGTTTTTCAATCACAGCCTAAGCACTGGCTTCGTCTCAGCGAAATGGAAAACAGCTGCCGTCACTCTCTGCACAAAGGGGGTGCATCCATATGACCCAGGGAACTATACACCCATTAGCCTGACTAGCCTTATCTGCAAGGCCATGGAACGAATCATCAAGGACCTTATTGACAAAGATAAAGGAAATCTCCAAATGCTCGACCCCACCCAGTTTGGCTTTGTCATGGAGAGATCATGCCTGCTAAACTTGCTGGACTTCTTTGAGACAGTCACCAAAGCCCTGAACGAAGGCAAATCTGTGCATATGGCCTACTTAAACTTAGCCAAGGCCTTTGACACAATGTCCCACTCAGACATCACTGATAAACTCTCCCAGCTGGGTATCAACCCATATATTGTCAGGTGGGTTGCAAACTGGCTCACTGACAGAACTCATACTGTTAAAATAGGGGACTCCACTTCCTCCAGCAGACCCGTAACCAGTGGTGTTCCACGGGGATCAGTTCTGGGACCCCTACTGTTTGGAATCTACTTCTCCGAAGTACGGGCTAAAACTAAAAGACTGTGGCGGACAAAGTTTGTTGATGACTGCAAACCGGAGTGATCATTCCCTAACAATGTCAACATTCTGCAAGAAGGTCTTACTCAGACTAATGACTGGTGCCAAAGCCATGGTCTTAAACTTAATGCAAAAAAAAAATGTATCATCATCCCCTTTAGCAAGTGTGATGTTCCTGCAAACTACCACATCAACAGCAATGCCCTAAAGTACACAGTCAGTGGTAAGAGATCTGGGCACACAGGTTGACAGCAACCTTAACTTTGATCATGTCTACACAATGGCAAGACAGGCATTTTATATTGCTTACCTCATAAGTAAGGGCATTTCCTCCAGAAAAAAAGAGGTTATAACCCTCCCTGCCCTCTTCTCTCATCAGGCCAGTAATAGAGTACAACACTCCCTTTTGGTATGTTCCTTTCCAAACACTTGAAGCAATTGGAGAGACCACAAAGGTTCCTTACAAAGAAAATTCAGGGTCTTCAAGATCTGGCTTATCCGGACAGACTGAAATCATTGTTACTTTATTCTGTATCATACAGATTGCTCAGAGACAACCTGTGCCTTGCATATAGAGCAATCTCTGACTCAGCTTTAATGGAAATGCTGCACATTCGCAAATCAAATGGCACAAGGGTCACTCGTTCAAAGGAACTTAACCTGGTATGTGACATCAACAGAACTTGCTAAAGAGACAGATTTGTCTCACAGAGGTTGCCCCACCTTTGGGACAAGCTTTCTATTCAAGTTAAACATAGCCCCATGTTGACCAAATTTAAGTGCAATTTGGACAATTGGATGGGTAACCGGAAACTCACCCCATGGGTTCCACCTGTGTCCCTCTTGGACAGGGGCAATAGGAGCTGTTTTAGTGTCTGCTTGAAACAAACACCCTTGGGAATACAGGTTGAACTTGGCTGGGTGTGTAAGGGCCCTGGAGCAGTTAGCCTAATAACCTCCTATGATCCTATGACCACTGGCTTGGCAGCAAGGAGGTCATGTCTCTGGTTCCCAGCTGATCTTTGGAACTGACAAGCCTCTACTTTTAAGTGGCAGACAGTTGACCACAAAATAAATTCTACCCCAAGGAAGAGCAAAGACAGAATCAGCCACTCAACATCCACCCTCCCCCGGCTCTGCTCCAGCACTCAGTTGCTAACTTAAATCAAGACTATCTGGACCACAGTCAGGGTTTTCAATCTCAGACCAGACAGCCAGTTCAATTCATTGCTGCAATTAAAAGAGAGAATGAGATCCACCTTGAAATGCTGATGACATTGAATACTGTTGGAGTGTCACAGTTAACATGCCTTTTAAATGTGAAAGAAACAGGCCGCATTCTGGAATTAAATTCTTCTTTTCCCCAAAAAGGAAGTCACAGGAGAATGTGTTACAACTGTATAGGTATCACTTCTATGCCTCCTTAGGGCAGCCTACTCAGAGTGACTGGAAAGGAGGTTTTTACCCACAACTAACCCTCTGATTCTGTTAAAGCAATGCAGATTTCATTCTGGTCAAGGAACAGAAGATCATCACTGCACCTTTGCAAAGAACACAATGGAAGGGGTCAATATAGTTTACAAGCATTGCCCACAGATGTTCTGTGGCCTTGGAAATAGCACACTTATAAGTATCTTAAAATGCTTTAGAAGACAAACTCCAAAAACAGGAATCTCAGGACTGCTGCTGCAAACAATTTAATTCCTGTATCTATAAAGCAAAGATGTGCCTGCATTCACAGCATTTAAGTTGAATAAGCTCAAAGAACTCTGACAAGTGTGTATCTTTGCCTCTCCTTCCTGTCTCTGACCTTCATGGCTTGGATATCAAGGTAAAGGTGAGACCTTTTTCCTACTTCCTGCAGATGATTATCAACTGCCACCAGCTTCTCTCCTCATTCACTGGGTCTACTGGATGCCTTGGCCTCCTCCCTATGCTCAAGCCAGACTGTCTGAGGGGGCCATCATCCAGGCAGCCATGAAGGTTGTCTGCGCTTCCACTCACATTCCTGCTTCTGTTTTGCTGCCAAAGGTGGGCAAACCTTGTCATGTGGCCCAGGTAAATCTGGAATTCCATCCAGACTGGTATCCTGTGGTAATGTCTTGCTTAAGCCAAAAACCACATGGCGCCCACCACCTAGCAGTTTTGCATCATTTGAAATGCACATAACAGGGGCATTTCTAGGCTAGCCCTAACTCTGCCCCTGGTAGTTACTACAAGGACCTGTACCAAGCTTGGATGCTCTACATCGTCTTCATGATATGCATCTGTTCCTCTACTTCTGGCAGTAAGAGCTAGTAAAACCAGCTAGGGATCACCAAGCCTATATTCCTGGTAATGTAGCTACTTGTTAAATGCAATAATCTGCTTGTATAAGAGCATACAGCCAACCAGGACCACCATACTCTCTTCCCTCCAGACTGAGTAAGCCAGCAAAGTCTCTCAATCTCACCCATCCAATTTGTCTATTCTGCATGTGCTGCTCAGCTCATTTGTGTCATCATCACAGCTTTATTACTCTATGCCACAGAGCCAACGCATAGCATTATAAACTGACTAATAGTCTCACTGTTTGCCAGATAATCCATATGCATTTGTGAATGGTCCAGAAAACTTTAGAAGTGCTGCAACATGCAAGATGACGGAATGGGGGAGCGCAAAGGGCTGCCTGCAGAGTAAATAAAGAAACAATATTTCATCACAGGCTGACAGCTGGACTGGCTCATCACAAATTTTTATTTGGATAACCTTGATACTACCCATTTCCAGTCTAATCTACATTCTCCAGTAATCCAACTCGCACTGTGGGATGAAAACAGATTTACATTTTTTTTTTTGCTGATAATCTGAACTACCCTTGACCTCAAGACCATCATAAAAGCAAAGGTGAACTTACTGCAGCTCTAAAAGTCCCTTCTGCTAGTAAGTGATACTGATGGTAGACTCAAGTATTCCTACATTCCCTAAAATAAATCATCAGGTCTGTAGAAGTCACCTAGCCTGCAACAGTAAGGCAGCAATTACAGCACTGTTAACATAAAACCAAAGATCCACCTCTGATGAGGAGGAGGCAGAGAGCTGCCTGCAAGAATTCAGATGTCTATTTCTGCTATTAACGAATGCAGACTGCAAGCTAATTTTATTGGCATCACCAAAACATTCTGTTTTTCATGTCTCCCTTGGCAGTCACTTGTAAATTATACTGAATCAGATGTTGCTTCATCCTGTACTGCAGCTCCTCTGGTGGTTCGGTTGTGTGTACCACTGTTACTCTGCTACTCCCTGGCTGCCATACCTTGATCTGGTGCCACTGCTGTTCTTCTGTTCAGTGATGCCCATGTCTTCCAATTCTAAATCCAAGGCTCTTAGAAGTAGTATCCTGTAGCATTCTTCCAACTTCGCCAAAAAAAAAAAAAAAAAGTTGGGAATACTGGCACAGACTCTTTCTTTTACTATGGGAACAAAAGACCTGTGAGACTGAAGCGAGAGTTGACAAGCAAGTAGTGAAATGGATTCCATAAATCTAACAGGTTTCCACCACTTATGTTAGTAGAGTACGGTCGAGTGTGTAACCTAGGCTAACTACAATGTGAAAGAGTACTACAGCAAAGGTGAACACACCATAAAATAATGTTTTTTTGCACTACTTGCACAGCAATTTGAGTTAATGCACAACAGTGTCCGAGTTGAAGGTTCATTATACTTCCAAATTAAAAAAAAAAAAAAACGTATACGTCCACATTAAAAAAAATTGATGGGAAAATGGGTATTTTAATCTGCTTGCTGCAAACAGCACCATCAAGCACATGGTGCTCAGCAAGATCATTTTCTGCTGAATTTTCTGTAGAGTCTATTGAAACCTCAGCCAAGAAACAGACTACAGATAGTAATGAACACACCTCACTTACTTGGTTCTTCTTACTAGAGTCTAACTTTGCAAATTAACTTTACTGCACTGGCAGACCCCACTCTACATTAGTATTACATTGTTGGTGCCTCAAGAAGCACTCAGATGAGTATGGAAATGTCCAGTACCTGGTGCTGATCAGTTAAATCCCAAGCATTGGTCTGAGTTGACCAGAAATCTGAGTCAAGCACTTGGTGAATATCCTAAGGGCAGCAGATAGCCCCAAAGGGCAAGATGAAGAAAGAACAATTGTGATAGTAACTCATTATAACAGCAGATTTTTAAATATGATTAGTATTACAGTAAAATTCCTGATCAGTGGGCATTAGTTGAAGACAGATTCCCAACCTGCCATCCTATCTCTCAGAGGTATTCCATCTATGCACTGGCAGACTGCTTTCCCATGTGAGGACCCATTCCTATGTCTCCTCTCCCAGGACTCATTCCTATGTCTCAGATAAGAAAAACAACTAGGCTGTGCCATCTTTTCCTTTTTGCTGGTAAAGGAATAGGGATTTGTTTTGTGAAGAGAAGGGGTACCAACTTATTTAATTATTGTCTGCAATCACCAATACAGAAGAGAAATAAAACTCAAGATACTAAACGTAGAGTTACAGCTTTAGTTCATAGCTCTTTACATTGAGTGGGTATGCAAATAAAGTTCTAGGAGAGGTAGCTCCCTCTGGATTTTTTCCACTCTCACCTTGGCTAAAGAACTATCCTTTACAGCAGGGGTGTCCAACCTTTTTGGCACAGGGGCCACTTACCATACCTGGCAAGTGGGGAGTGGGGTACATTACCACATCCAACATCATCCATTCAAAACATTTTATTATAGGACGTACCAAGGGCCACATAAAATGCTTTGGTGGGCCACCTGTTGGACACGTCTTCTTTACAGGATACAGCTTCCAGCAAGGAAACGTGGATGGAAGCTAGTAATGTTAAATTAATCTTACTAAAATAATATCTACTGTTTTGGTGAACTGCTCACAAAATTTTCTTTATAGGGATCACTGCAGCAGAAGAATTAAGAATTCTTGACACACAGGAGGACCTCTAAAGCGGTACCCCAATCTTGGAGGTGGACAGTTCAAAGGCAGTTTCTACAAATATCTCCAAGCTAGAGGAAACCCTGCAGAACTACTGTCCTGAATACTGACCTTCCTCCGGACTGAATATCCATCTTTATTAAATGAGAACCGCACCCAAAACCTGAAAAGTATACATGTTTGTCAGCATGCCTTGAACTTTACTGCATTACTATGTTACAGCGTATCTAAGGTGGAAGCAGGAATATCAAGTAAGCCAAAATTGAAAATCCAAAACATATAGAAAATAACATTTATTAAAACAGTTCATTGAACTCTCTTGTCTCTAGATGAGACTTCATCAGAATAAATTCCAAAGGTCACCCACAGTCCTTATGTATTCCAACAACTTAATAATTCAATTTTCCAATAATTAGGATAAATAATTTAATTAATACTTTTTTCTAAAAACATACAAACTTCCCACATAAAATAATACATTGGTTTTAAGATCTGTTAAAATGTATATAATAGTTGTTCTTACTAATAAAGGCCAAACGTTTAAAAAACACTGTAAATAAAAACTTGTTAAAACATCCAAATCCCTTAAGTGTTTACATATTCCACGCCCTTAATTTTAATACAGGTTTTATAGAAATGGTTTATTCAACCATGGTGGTGCACTGGCACTAAGTTTGAGTTGCCAAAAAAGTTTCTTAAATTCAAGTTTGCTCTCCCGGTCACATCCTCAATGGTTAATAATAATTTTATTCAAAACATCAAAAGTACAGATTTGTACCTACCATAAATGTAGATGTTCGAGTGTACACCCTGCTGCAGCCATCACACTTGGGTTATCCTGTCGTCAGGCGGTCCCGCAGTCGGCCGGAATTCCAAAGTCTTGGTCCGGTGTCGGTTGCTGTCGCTTCTTCCCTGACGTCAGTGCGCCAGGGGTATATATATTGCAACCAACGCCATTTTCTTCAGTTTTTCTTGCCCCAGATGTCAGGTGCCCCCAAAAAGGTGGTCAGTAATTAGTACCAAATTGAGTAAATTTTGCACAAACACAAAATCCCTCCAGCTATAAGCAAGTACATCAGGAAGGTATTGTAGAGAATTTAGCCAGTTAGTTCAGAGGGGATGGAGGGAGGGTAACCTTTACTGCAGCAGGGTGTACACTCGAACATCTACATTTGTGGTAGGTACAAAACTGTACTATGTTCATTGTGTTACCCTGATGCAGTCATCACACTTGGGTTGAATCCCAAAGCTAAGGATGGGTGGAGGAATCATAGAGGGTTGGAGGAGGCTATAAGGCCCTGCAGAACTGCAGTGGCGAAGCCTGCCCTAGTCTTAGAGTAAAGTGGTAAGTGATAGTGTTTGGTAAAGGTGTGTAATGAACTCCAAGTTGCAGCTTCCAAAATCTCCTTGGTTGGAACCCCCCTGAGAATAGCTGTAGATGTAGCTGTTGCCCTGGTGGAGTGGGGCCTAATGGTAGCAGGAACTGGTTTTCCATGATGGGTATAGCAGAAACGTATGCAATGTCCTATCCATTTGGAAATGGTTTGTTTTGAAATAGCCTTCCCTTGTAAAGCTGTAGCATAGGATACAAAGAGCTGGTCAGATTGTCTGAAAGCCTTAGTTTTGTCCAAGTAGTAACGAAGTTGCCTGTGAATGTCCAAGGAATGCAGGAGTCTCTCACCTTTGTTCTGTGGATTTGGGAAGAAGGTGGGTAAGTGGATGGTTTGATTTAATGCCACACTGGAAACCACCTTAGGCATAAAGGAAGGATTAGTTTGTAGAGAAACTCTGTCTTGATGAAAAATGAGGAAAGGTTCCACTGCCATTAGTGCCTGCAGTTCTGAGACTCTTCTAGCTGAAGTTATTGCTAGCAGCAGAGCAGTCTTCCATGATAGGAACTGAAGATCTGCAGAGAAAGCTGGTTCAAAGGGAGGTAGCGTTATTTTTTCCAGAACAAAATTGAGGTCCCATGTTGGTGTAGGTGCTCTCCTGGGGGGCCTAATGTTTTTTGCCCCTCTGAGGAACTGCCTTAGAAGTGGATGCGAAAATAAGGGTGGATCAGTGTTGTAGTGGCCTGAAATAGCTGAAGCATGGATTTTAATGAAGGAGAAGGAAAGTCCTTTGTGCAACATCTCAATTAAGTACTGTAGAATGTGAGGCATGTGAGGCTGAAATGTGTCTTGGCCTTTAGCTTGGTTCCAGGCACAAAACCTTTTCCATTTGTCCAAATAAGCCTTCCTGGTGCTTGGCCTCCTAACTTCCAGAATAACATCCATAACTGCTTGGGAAAGAGGAGCTGGCTGGATGTTTAAGTGATTTGCCATGCAGCCAGATTTAAGGTTTTGAGTTGGCTGTGAAGAATCTGATTGTTTTGTTGTGTGAGCAAATGGGTAATTTGTGGTAAGATCCAAGGAGGGCCGTGGGCCATATTTCTCAATAGTGGGTACCAGTGCTGGCGTGGCCAGTCTGGGGCTATGAGAATCAGTCGTGGTCTCTCCTTTTTGACTTTCAGAAGCACCTTTGTGAGGAGAGGCAATGGAGGGAAGGCATATGCTTCTACTTTCCAAGCTTGATGGTGAAGTGCCCTTGTACAAAATTTTGTTATTTGATAGTTTTGAGGACTGGCAAGCAGGTCTATGTCTGGAAGGCCCCATTTTTGGGTTATCATTGTAAATACTTGTGGATCTAGTTTCCACTCGTGGGGATCCATGATGTTTCTGCTGAGGTCGTCTGCCAACGTGTTCTTCTTTCCTGGCAGGAATTGAGCTTGTAACTGAATTTGGTAAGCCAGAGCTGTGTTCCATAAGATCATTGCTTGCCTGCAAAGAGGGTAGGAGTGAGTACCCCCTTGTTTGTTTACGTACCACATTACTGTGGTGTTGTCCATCCTTATTGTAAGTTGTCCTGGATGTAATAGATTCTTGAAGGCTGTCAGAGCTTTCTGTAAAGCTAGCATCTCTTTTTGATTGATGTGCAGATTCCTTTGATCTGCAGTCCATACGCCTTGTGTGCCCCCCAGGCGTAGTCTGATGCATCTGTTGTGATAGTTTGCCTGGCTGGGGGCAAGGTGAACGGCTGACCCTTGTTGAGGTGACATGCCTGTGACCACCATATAAACTCCTGTTGTAGGCAGGGAATGAGAGATATTTTGTCCAAGCTGTGGCTGTGTTGAGACCATACGCTTTTTAGGTACCACTGTAATTTCCTCATATGCAGCTTTGCAAATTGTATTAGTAGTATGCAAGATGCCATGAAGCCCAAAGCCTGCAGAATTTTTCTTGCAGTTAATTGGGTGTTTGTTGCCATTGTTTTGAAATATTGAGTCAGTTGTAGTTGCTTGTCTGGCGTCAGATAAGCCTTCTGGGCCGTTGTGTTCAAGCTGGCACCCAGGAATGTCATATTTTGTGAGGGTACTAGTTTTGACTTCTTTTCGTTTACTGTATACCCCAGGCAGTTTAGTAGATGTTTTACAAAAGCCAGATGATGTAAGAGAATGTCCTTGCTTTCTGCTTGGATGAGGCAGTCGTCCAGGTATGGATATATTTGAATTCCTCTTTGTCTGCAGTATGCAATTACTGGTGCCAGGCATTTTGTGGAGACTCTGGGTGCAGCAGATAAGCCAAAGGGCAGTGCAGAGAATTGGTAATGGGTTGAACCTGCAATGAAACGGAGGTATCTTCTGCAACTTTGTCTGATAGGGACATGCAGGTATGCCTCCTTGAGGTCCAACGTTACTAGCCATGCCTCCTTGCCCAACATGGGAAGAAGCTGCTGTAGTGCTAGCATCTTGAATTTGGGTACTTGTAAGAATGTGTTTAAAATTGAAAGGTCCAGAATAGGTCTCCAGGCATTGTCCTTTCTGGGTACTAGAAAGAGTCTTGAGTAAAATCCTTGACCTTGCTCTCGAGTAAGTACCAGTTGAATGGCTCTTATGTCCATGAGAGCTGTAATTTGCTTTTGTGCCTCTGCCCATTGATTTTGTGGCAGGTTTGGCATTCCTCTTTTCATTGGCAAGGTGTGAAAATGGAATCTGTATCCTCGTAAAATTATGTCTAGGACCCATTTGTCCTTTGTGACAATGTGCCAGTTGTCTAAAAAAAGTGCGAGTTTTCCTCCCAAGGGGCCTGCCAAGAGAGAGTTGCTTGGCCGGATGAGGTGCAAGTTATTGAGTTTACCTTCTGGTAGATTGGGACCTGTCTTCTTCTCCCTTCTGTGTTGTAGTGCCCCATTGGCGAGGTTGCCCCATTGGCGAGGTTTGTACTGGGTTTGTGGTTGTCCTCTGCCTCTTGGACGTCTGTATTTACCCCTCTGTGGTCTGTCAGTAGCTGGAAAGGACCAATTTTTTGTTGGCCAGTTTCTGCTGAAGCGAGGGGGCTGTACCTGTAGGAAATCTTTGACTGTCTGCATAGATTTTGCCTTATCCTCCATTTTCTT
Organism: Protopterus annectens; assembly: GCF_019279795.1. NCBI lineage: Eukaryota > Metazoa > Chordata > Ceratodontiformes > Protopteridae > Protopterus > Protopterus annectens. Next base: position 117,151,729 of record NC_056727.1, on the reverse strand, counting down.
TAAGACTTCTTCTGCTTTAACTCCAAAACGAACATCCTACTGTAAGGGAGCATCTAGAAGCTTTGCTTTAACATGATCAGGCAGAGTTTGTTCCTTTAACCAAGCATGCCTACATATAACAGACCCAGTGACAGCTGCTCTGCAGGAGGCCTCCAGAGAATCAAACCCACATTGTAAGGTGTGTTTGCCCACATGTTCAGTTGCATGCAACAGATCCTGCATTTCTTTCAAGTCAGACTGTTGAGGGAGAGTGGTGATTCTTTGCTTTAACTGAGAGATTAGAAATTGCTGATACTTAAGCATGTGAAACTGGCAATTTAGTGCCCTCATAGCTAGAGTGGCTGAGGTGTAAACCTTTTTCCCTCACCTGTCTAGCGCTCTGGAATCCCTTTCAGAGGGTACAGGATTTTTAGCCATAGAAGCCTTAGCCCCTTTGGGACCCTGGGAGATTGTCTATGGGTCAGCAACAAGACTTTTATATAGAAATTTGTGGGAATCAGGCACTCTATAGTATCTGTCAGGCTTGGCCAGAGCAGGAGGTAGAGAGTCTGGGTTCAAACTGGATACTAAGTAAACATCATCCACAATGTCTAACATGGGTGGGATGGCAAGTGGTCTGTGCTGGGGGAGTAAAAGAAACTCTCTAAGCCTTTTCTTTGAGTCAGAGTAGTCCTGACCTTCGCAGTGGAAATGTTCCCTCATAGTGTGTAAAGTTTCCCCAAAGGAGTAGTCTTCAGGAGAAGCTGAGGGAATGGAATCCTCAGCATCAGAATCTTCATAAGGGGAGAAGGAGTAATCTTGGTCTTCAGAGGAGGCTGAAGAAATGGACACTTGTTCAGAGGATGCATAATCTTCCTCTTGTCTAGGCCTTTTGTCAGGAGGAGGCTGGGAACCCCTGATTAAAGAGATCAAATCTTCAGCCATTTTGAGCATCTGTTTCTTAGGCATGGGGCCTTGAACAGGGGACTGAAGTGCAGTTCTTTCAGATTTAATAGGAGTCTTCGTCTTAGGATACGTTTTAATGGTGAGCGTCGTCTGTCTGAAAATGCCTTCATAAACCGATGGCGTTTCTGCAGCACCGACATCTTTATCAGCAATGTCGTCGGTAGGGCCTGAACAAAATGGTTGCGTCGGCCTGGTACATTCCGCCAAAAGTTCCGAAGCGGTCTCGGGTTACAGATCTGCGGTAGTCAGGGGCTGTGTCGGAGCCTCACTGAGGACCGGAGAACTGGAGGCCTCGGAATCTGGCTTAGGCCTGGGCTGTCTGTCCTTATCCTTGCGTTTTTTGTGTACGCCGGTAGCCGGTTGCTCCGACGGCATACTGTAATTAAATTTTCTACCGAAGTAGTGTCGTGCAAAATCAAAGTGTCTCTTAATAGTACGTTTATTAAACCTAGCACAAAAATGACAACTAGTGACGTCGTGGTCTGGGCCTAGGCAAGGTATGCAATAAGAATGAAAATCCTTATGAGGTATTTGCTTCCCACAAGAAATACAATTGTTAACTTTTTCTGACATCGGTCTGAGGCAAGAAAAGTTTCCCCAACGGGGTACTTAGCTTTATAGAAGACTTCGGTCTGAAATTCGAATTCGAAAATCTCAGGAGTCGGCCGACCGGCACTTGCGAACTGCTTCTGCTTCGGGCACCGCGCGGCAAGAAAGACTGAAGAAAATGGTGTCGGTTGCAATATATATACCCCTGGCGCACTGACGTCAGGGAAGAAGCGACAGCAACCGACGCTGGACCAAGACTTTGGAATTCTGGCCGACTGCAGGACCGCCTGACGACAGGATAACCCAAGTGTGATGACTGCAGCAGGGTAACATGATGAACATCCTGAAACCTTCAAACCCCAGACATGGGCAAGAATTTTGTATTGAGCACTGGCATTATTTCTAGTTTTAATAGTGTAGTCATACTCATATATTCATTTTCTTAGTACCCTCTCTGTCTTCTCTATGTAAAATGATGGGCATGCCTTATATTTAGCTATGTAAACAACTCCTGTCATAGTATACTTTTCTTTAATAAACCTAACATTATATTCATCTATAAATTGATCCATCTATGTATGCACACTGTTTGCAATTTCCATATCTGTCTTTTCATAAATATTAGTCTCACTCTAAGTTCCTCCATTTTTGAAAAGACTCTTTAAATTCCTAGAAATTTTACTAACTATTCTGGGTTGGCTCCCTACTACTGTATAAACTGATGGGTTAGATCTCAGAATGCTCCAGTTCTTTTCAATAACTGATCTAATTTTGCAAAATTCATTATTGTATTCCAGTACCATAACAGTTCCAAATGTAGAACCATTGTCACTACTGCTTTTATTACTTAAGGCAATATCCCGAATAGGTTTAAACTTCTGTGCCCTATTGTCTACAATTTCCTTACAGTTCTCTTAACCAAATCCCTTAGGTAGCCTGTATTGTAAAATGTGTTTTTTAAAACTTCAATATCCTTCAAGAAGGCATCATGGTCTGATAATATATGGGCTAACCTAATAGCTTGTCCCCTCACAAGATTAACTTTACGGTTAGGGTGGGAACTTGAATAGTGTAAATACGTATTGCTGTGCGTTGGCTATCTACATATGTTGGATTTAAAACTTTGATCTATTTTGGAAATAACTGTCTAAATAATTTATTTTAGAACTATTATATGTGTAAGTAAATGCCAAAATTGTGTTGTGTTATTAAGGTATTCTATAAATTGATTTATAATTTCTTCCGGTCCTGACTATAAGACAAAAATATCATCCAGGTAGCGAAGGTATAAGCTACAGAATTTGTAGAATTCACTGAGAAATTCAAGCAAATTCAGCATGTAAAACTAAACTCACATACAGTGGATATAAAAAGTGTACACACCCCTGTTAAAATGCCAGGTTTTTGTGATATTAAAAAATGAGAACACAATAAATCATTTCAAAACTTTTCCCACCTTTAATGTGACCTATAACCTGTTCAATTCAATTGAAAAACAAACACATCTGTTAGGTGAAAAAATATAAAAAAATAAAAAAAAAGTACAATAAGCTGGTTGTGTAGGTGTGCACACCCTTAAACTAATACTTGTTGAAGCACCTTTTGATTTAATTACAGTATTCAGTCTTCTTGGATAGGTGTCTATCAGCATGGCACATCCTGACTTGGCAATATTTGCCCACTCTTCCTTGCAAAAGCGCTCCAAAATCTGTCAGATTTCAGCTCTTGTGCACAGCCCTCCACCTCACAGATTTTCAATTGGATTTCGGTCTGGACTCTGGTTGGGCATTTCCAAAACTTTTAATTTTCTTCTGGTGAAGCCATTCTTTTGTTGATTTGCATGTATGCTTGGGGTCATTGTCATGTTCAAAGGTGAAATTCCTCTTCATCTTTAGCTTTCTAGCAGACGCCTGAAGGTTTTGGGGCAAAAGTGACTGGCATTTGGAACTGTTCATACTTCCCCCCACCTTGACTAAAGTGCCAGTTCCGGCTAAAGAAAAGCAATCTCAAAGCATGACACTGCCACCACCATGCTTCACTGTGGAGATGGTGTTTTTTTGTGATGGTGTTGTTTTTGCGCCAAATGTATCTTTTGGAATAGTGGACAACAAACTCAACTTTGGTCTCATCAGACCACAACAGATTTTCCCACATGCTTTTGGGAGACTTGATGTATTGTTTTGCAAATTTTAGCCAGGCCTGGATGTTTTTCTGTGTAAGAAAAGGCTTCCGTCTTGCAACCCTACCACATAGGCCAGACATATGGAGAATACGGGAGATTGTAGTACACAACTAGTACTTGCCAGAAATTCCTGCAACTCCATCAGTGTTGCTGTAGGTCTCTTGGCAGCTTCCCTCACCAGTTTCTGTCTCTTCTTTTCATCAGTTTTGGAGGGACATCCAGTTCTTTGCAATGTCACTGTTGTCTCATATTTTCCCCACTTTTTGATGACTGTCTTCACTGTGTTCCATGGTATATCCAATGCTGTGGAAATGTTTTTTTGTACCCTTCTCCTGACAGATACCTTTCAACAATGAAATCTCTTTGATGCTTTGTAAGCTCTCTGCGAACCATGGCTTTTGCTGTACCAGACAACTGAGTAAATGTCAGTAAAATCCTACTAGGACAGCTGAACTTTATTTGGGATTAATCAAAGTCTCTTTAATTGATGGCAGGTGTGTACTCAAGAAGACTGAATGTTGCAATTAAATCAAAAGGTGCTTCAACAAAGTATTAGTTTAAGGGTGTGCACACCTGTGCAACTAGCTTATTGTTCGTTTTTTATTTTTTATATTTTTTCCCCTAACAGATTTGTTTTTCAATCAAATTGTAGTGAGAAAAGTTTTGAAATGATTTATTGTGGTCTCATTTTTTTAGATCACAAAAACCTGGCATTTTAACAGGGGTGTGTATACTTTTTATATCCACTGTATATGGGAGCACATGCTGACCCCACTGCTACTCCAGAAATCCTATATGAACTCAGGCAGGAACTTGCAGCACCATTAAGCACCCTATTCAACCAAATCCTGAGTACCGGCTTTGTCCCAGCTGAGTGGAGGACAGCCACTGTCATCCCTTTACTTACACAAAGGTGGAGTGTCCACTGATTTGGGAAATTATAAACCCATCAGCCTAACTAGCTTGATCTGCAAGGCCATGGAATGGATTATCATGGACCTCATTAACAAGGACACTGGCAACCTCCAAACACTTGATCCCGCACAGTTTGGTTTAGTCAAGGGGAGGTCATGTCTGTTAAATTTGGCTGACTTTTTTTTGAGACAGTCACCAAAGCCATGGACGAGGGGAAGACAGTGCACACCGCCTACCTTGACCTGGCCAAAGCCTTCAACACTATTCCCCATTCGGGCATAACAGATAAACTCTTTCCACTAGGCATCAATCCATATGTTACCGGATGGGTAGCTAACTGGCTCACTGATAGAGTCCACCTAGTCAGAAGTAGGGGAAGCCACCTCAAGCAGTAGACCTGTATTGAGTGGCATACCCCAGGGTCTTGGGGCCTCTGTTATTTGGGATATACTTTTTTGAGGTGCAGGCCAAAACCAGTGGGCTATGGCTGACCACGTTTGCAATGACTGTAAGCTGGGCGCGGTCATCAATTCCCCTAGTGACGTGGACATCCTCTAAGAGGGTCTCACCCAAACAAATGACTGGTACCAGAAACATGGCTTCAAGCTGAATACAAAAAAATGCATCATCATCCCCTTTGGGGAGAGTGATGTCCCCACAAATTATCACATTAATAACTTCCTAAGCATGCAGGCAGTTGTGAAGGATTTAGGCACCCAGATTGATAACCTGACTTTTGACCACCACGTTGCTTCCACTGTTCGGAAAGCTTTCTACATGGCCCACCTCATAAATAAGGGCATCTCATCCAGGGACAAGGAGGTCATAACATCCCTGTATTCTTCCCTTATAAGGCCCATTATTGAGTACAACGCCCTATTCGGCATGTACCTCACAAAGCACATGCAGCAGCTGGAGAGACCACAGAGGTTCCTCACCAGGAGAATCCAGGGTCTCAGAAATCTTCCATACACAGACAGGCTAAAAGCCCTATCCTTCTACTCTGTTTCATACACACTCCTCAGAGGTGACCTCTGATACAAGGCAATTTCGAACCCCACCTTGATGGGACTGCTGCATATCCACAAGTCAAGCTCCACTCGAGTAACCCGCACACGTGGCCTTAAACTGGTCTGTGACATCAATAGGACTTGTTGGCGGGACAGATTTGTGTCCCAAAGACTCCCCCATCTGTGGAATAGACTCCCTCTCCACGTCAAGAAGTGCCTCTTTACCCCTTTTTAAGCACAACCTGGATAACGGGAGGGGAAATAAAAAATACATCCCTGGGATTCCATCCATGTCCCTGCTGGACAGGGGCATTGGGTGCTGATTTGTCTATACATGGGCTAAACTCTTGTAACATGCTGAACTTTTAATTTTATGAAAGGCCATGACCTGGTCTTCCAAAGTTTCAAGCTCACAAACTCACATGCAATATCTTTCTCGCAATATCTTTCTTTCTGTCACTCACACATATACGCACACAAACACACTCGCACGCACACTCGCGCACATACACATACACTCACGCATGTGCGTGCATGCGCGCACACACACACTCCGTCTCTTAGGTGGAGTTGTCATAATAAATAAGCATTTGAGTTTTTTTTTCTCTCCCCACACTGGCATTTTTCAAGTGTCTTTTTTAAACAATAAGAAATAAATTATGCCCTTCCCTTTATAGGCATAACTGAATATTTAAGTACTGTATCTAATATAAGTAACTTAAAGGAAAACTCAACCTTAGAACTAAAAACATCTATTTTTTACTCTGTTTTTTGAACTATTTTAACATCTCAAAATCATTCTAACTGCTTCTTAAAGAATTTTAATATGTTTTCTGCAAAATGGCTGTCAATGGGGCTAGACATATCAACATGATCTTATTTTTCTTCAAGCCTTTCTCTTTCTCATACTCCATTTCAAGTCTGCTTTACATGAGTCATGCTACACAAAGTAGTAGTGGTATATTCTCATTCCATTAACATATAATGGGATTATTGTCAGTTGCTATCATCTTATATGCTATATGTAACAGGATTGCTTCTTTTATTTCTTGAATGGCCCTCATTTGTGTGTGTCTCAGGGCTTGTTTGACAGTATGCTAAGGAATTATACAGCTGCAACCAAAACAGTTGCTAAATTGCAAGCCTTTGTGTAAAGTACATTTTTGTAGTTCAAGATGAATTGACAGCCCTTCCCCCTACACTTAGGTAAATGTGCTGATACTTTACAAGAATTACAAGAAAATATTTTCTGACTTTAAATGTCACTGACATCTTTGACACTACATTCAAGTCATCTTAAAATGTACTGAAGTATAAACAACAAAAATGTAAAATTTAAATCTTAACATTTAAATACTGTGATGATACTTATGTAAATTTGTCAAAAGAGGTGACAATTGCCTTTGAACCACTGACTGATCTAATTGCTTTGTTTTGCTATGAAAGGCATTGCTACATTGGAATCGGCTGTGAATCATTTTAAGTTCTCCTCCTCTCTGCAAGAAAGGCAATGGAAAATAGTTTCACACCCCTCTGTCTTGTTTACAGCAGCCTGAGCTCCCGACTACAAATTTATCTGTGCATGTGGTATGTAATGCAGGTGTAGACAAATTAATCTGCAATTTATGTGAGAAGTTAAGCTTATAAAAAAAATATCTGGTCATTCCCTTTCTTTCATATCAAAGTGAGGAAATGAAAGTTTTATAAAGTACAAACAGATTTCAGGTACCTACACAGTACTGGAATCATACTGTTGGGAGAAAAGAAACATAAGAGTTGACTTAAGCTGTAGAAGAAGGTGGAGTTTTCCTTTAAATATCTAATGAAGAGCTCCTGCTAGCCAGAAAGCTTGAGCAACTGCAAACTGTATGTTGGTCAAATAAAAGGTATTAGATCATGTCTGTGCTCCAGTGCCTTTGTGAATCCACTGTATGAAGTTATAAGCTACAAGTTAGTTAAAATATATTCCTGACTCAGCCAGTGTATGGAAAGCAGCATCAGGAGGACAAAAGAAATGGAAGCTGCATATTCAGAACACTTGGACTGCATTTATGAGGTTACCAAAGACATGGTGGATGTTGAGTACTGTATGGCTCCTACAAGTGCCATGACAGAACCGTTAGAAGCCTGCTTTGTGGATTCAGATGACAGGGCTAGTTGGTTTTTTTTTTGGTATTCCTGAGTGGTAGAAAAAGGACTGTGGGACCTCCATGAGGCATACCTGGTTATGTGGACTTTGTTTCCAGATAAAAACTAAAAATCAATTAGCAATCTGCACGAAGACCTTTTTTAATCCATTTTAGCAACTGTAACATCAAGACAGAGTCCTGCCAAACCGTAGCAGACCAGAAAGACATGCAGAATAAAGGAGGCTTGAATGTACTGTGACAATAACTATTATGCAAAAAAAGCAAAGACATTGTAAACATTTCTTCTCTCTTTTGACACTACAGTAAAAGAAAATTCAGTTTTGGCTACTAGACACAGCTCCTCTAAAAAACATCTCTATGAGATGAGAACATCTGACTCACCCAAAAGGCAATTATGATTCTACAATGACTTGTTGTTAACAATCCAAATATAGGACAGCAAGTGTCAGACACAGTGATTGTTATTCTGATCAACCTAGAACTAGTGGACTTGTATCACAAAAATCTTCAGAGTCAAGGATTGTTTTTAACAGTGCACTTCAGGCACTCAAATCAAGTCACACTGCATTGACATCCTTTCCTTTTTATAGGATTCTTTCACAGTGCCTGATAGCTAAAGATTATATTTCTCTCAGACTGTTAGCTTTGGGGTAGAGTTTACATACCCTGAGTGACGCTGATTTGGGGCAATATGTTCAGTAAGAAAAATATCTTTGTTTTTAAATTCTTTTTTCGCTCTTTATTTTTGTGACCACCTGTTCTGGAGCACAAACTATAAGGATGCTTATTGGAAATATGCTTAAGTTTTGTGCACTTCCCATTGGAGAGGCTCTTCCTTTTTGGTAAAGGTAATGCAGAAATGACATATAGTCAGGCGACTTTTTTTTCCTTTTTTTTGCCATTTCTTAACAGGTACGGAGAATACTACTTACATTGTTCTGCTATATGTTGACTAATTTTCTTGTCCTTGAAGATGACCAAAAGACAGGAAGGATGGGAGTTGTCTTGCATTTGTTTATGCTTTAGCAACTCAAAGTACCTCTTGTAAGTCTGACATTTTCTTTGAAATCCAACTGAAATGCTCAATCACATTTACCTCTAAAAGACTTCTCTAGTGGCAACCCACAGAGTTCCATACTGGGTCACTCATCTTTGGCATATAATTCTCCAATATCCAAGATAAATCAGGGGACTTCAGGTGACAAGGTTTGCAGGTGAATGCAAACTTCATGCTGTCATTAACGCTTCAAGGGACACCCATATCTTGCAAGCAGGTCTAAACCCTACTAGTATCTGGTATTCTGATATCATGACCGGAACCTCAAGCATGCCCATGTTACACAGGGGATATAGACACGAATATAACTCAAACGACCTGAGAAACAGCAGTGGCCTACACCCTGGTGGAACTGGACAGAAGAGTACAGCTGTCAGTGGAGGATACTGGCTCACCCATCCTGGAGGTAGGGAAATGGGCCCACTGCAGCCCCAGCAGTACTGCATGTCAGGATATTAAAAAGAAAGAGCTGCAGTGTTTAACTTATTCCTGAGACACGTATAGTTGATAATATTTGCTAAGGCAAGTGCTCAAGGTTTGTGCATCTCTCGCTACAGGCTGAGCTTTTCGGATAAAAAGCTGAGGTGAGGTGAAGAAAATGTGCAACTGAAGGCATTTTTTTACTTCTTGTTTTTTGGGGGGTACCCTTTAAATTTTTTCTAGATCTGTGACTGTTTTACTGACAGGATGATGTGGCTGAAATCTGTGTACTGGGAGCTTCCCAATTTAACTTTAACTTTGCCCCTCCCCGTGTCTTTGGTGAAATTCACATTTTCTTATCAGAAGGGGATGCAGGACTTAGTCCCTATATGGTCGCGTGATGGCTTTATACCACAATTACTCCTTGAAATAGCAGGAAATTATTACTAATGACATGTTAGATGTTCATTCTCCCCTGCCTTTCTGCTTCCTTCCGTAATTTATTTAAATATTTTCTTTACTGCTTTACAGCAATGTGCTTATTTCCTCAACAGGACATGAGGGAGGAGCTGACCTCTTAACTATGAGCCAAGACATTTTAGAAGTTAACAGAAGTTCTATTTTCTTTGGGGGGTCTAATAAAATAAGTATTATTAGCTGCAATTGTGATCTTTTAATTTGTGCAGAAAAGAGAGGTTGACTGCAATATCTACTGAAATTAAAATAACTCAGTGGGAAGTGTGGTGCTGGTTGAAGTCGGTTGCCTCCCAAAGTCACTGCTTAAAAAGGTATTAAAACCAATGTAAACAGTTGGTTTTCGGCATGGTACATTATAATACAGAGTTATTGTCCCTTGGTCAACAGTTGAAAAACAATGGATGCGTGCTGGGTGCTAGATAGGGGAAACATGCAAGTACCTGACATATACTTGTCTTTGGAGATTCTTTTTGCACAATATTAATTAGCACCATGAGAATGCATGGCTAGGCTTCTAAAGATCCTCACAGATTATTAGCCCAAGTACTTATGAACTTATAACACATGCAGAAAAAAAAACAGAACAGGAAGACTGAAGAACTGATTCAGTACCTCCTCATCTCTTATTGGTTATTTATTATTTATATTTATTTATTTAACATTTGTTAACAAGGTTAGTCTGACTGGGCAAAAAGCCATTTTTCAGTGCAGACCCGAGGAAAAAAGCTCAAAATAATACAAATAATATGAGAATATAGAGTAAGTGACATGACAAAAATTAATTACAATGAGCAAGTTGAAAAAAATATATGAAGAGGACCACCAAAGGAACACTGCAGCACTAAATCCAGAAAATGTATTGAAAAAAGTTCACAAGACTTCATCAGAACAAGAGCATACAAAAAATGCCATATTTAAATACCCTAACCCTTACAGCCATTGCTTGAGAAAGCAAACATCATTTCCTGTAAAATAATTAAGCAGTTTAAAAAGACAGTAACACATGATCACAGTAACTGCCACCTACCAACCACATAGACATTAATGTATTTACGTATTGAAGTATGATTTAAAACACAGATCTTGAATAAAATCACATAAAAAAAGCTGATTTTAGTTTTAATACAGAACTAATGGATAACTTGTCATTGAGCCCAGGTGGTTGACATGGACTTAATTTGATCTGCCACTTGAGCTCTAAATATTCAAGGAAGTCATTGTTGGCCCCCCCGCGTGGACCCAGGTCTACTTGTTCAAGTACAAAAAATTTAAAATAATGTCGGGTGTACCTTTATATGTTTAAATAAAGCATTGGTTTCTTTATTTTTTAGTATATCATAGTTGTGTTGATATATTCTTTGTCTGAGGGCTCTGATTGTCTTCCCCACATAGTACCCCTCACATAGCATACAGATTGCAATATATACCACTCCCTTGGTGTAACAGTAACACTTCCGATTAGTAGTAATTTTACCATAGTTCCTGACTCTAATGGAATCAGTGTCCAATATACAGAGTCACTGTCCACACCTCCCACATTTAAAAGTTCCACCTAGGCCTGCCTTTAACTTATTCCTCTCCACCAGGCCTTTCAAGGAGGTGCCCTTTTTGTAAACCACAAGAGGTTTTTCCCCCAACCTTTTGTTGATCTTCTCATCCAAACATAAAATGGTCCAAAAATCATAAATGATGCTTCTAATGTTAAAAAAATCCCTAGTGAAGGGCAGGACACATGCCCTAGTAAAACTATCAGTTTTGACCAAACCAGAGGTTCTATTCAACCTTCGGGCTTCTCCAAGAGTGTAGAATAAATACCCCCAGCTCTTATTGATTTGACTTCTTCAGCTATGTCATTGACAAAGTTAAAGGGGTAACCTCTTTTCTGCAACATTCCCATTAAGACATCACATTCTTTAACAAAATCGTCCTGGTCAGACACCATTCTGGCCAATCTCACGTATTGACCTTTGACAAGGGATTTTTTCTGATGCAGAGGGTGGCAACTCTCAGAATGCAACAAAGAATTGGAATAGGTCGGTTTTCTATAAAGGTGTGAAGTAAATCTACCCTTAAAGTGATCTTTCTTAATAGTAACATCCAAATAATTCAAGGTGTCAAGGTCCTTGGTCATAGTAAATTTCAAAGTTGGTAGTGTTGTTGATGTAAACGAAGAACCTATTCAGGTCATCTTCGCTCCCATGCCAAAATAAGACCATATCATCCAGGTACCGTCCATATAGTACCCACATGTCCTTGAATTCAGAGTTCACTACATAGAGGTCTTCCCAATGTGCTAATACAATGTTAGCAAATGATGGTGCGCAACATGCACCCATTGCCACCCCCTGCATCTGCTTGAATAAATACCCCTCAAAAGTGATAAAATTGTTGTCCAGAACCATTTCCATACAGGACCTGATCGTAAGGATAGTGTCATGGTTCAATGTACTGTTTTAAGCATAGTCATAGAACCATTCTAGTCCAACATCATGGGGTATTACTGAGAAGAGGTCACAAATGTCAGTAGTGACCAAGATCAAGTCCTCGTGGTACATACTGTTCTTGACTTTAGACAGAAAGTCCCAGGAGTCCTTGATCACCACGTCTCTGTTATCGAGGGTGTGCTTAACAGTGCTGTCAATATATTTAGCCAAACTGAAGGTTTTAGAAGCTTTTGCATCAACAATCGGTCGTAAGGGGGGGGGGGGTCAGAGATATTCTTATGTATTTTAGGGATTCCAAAAATGGTAGGAATCCTAGGATGGTTAGTTTCCAAAAATCTAGAAATTTCTAAAGTAATTTGCTCATTGAGTAAAAGTTGTTCAATGTCTAAATATATACGCCTGTAGGATATATTCAACTCATTTTTGGAAACCTCCGTGTATGTGTAACTGTACAATAAGTCAGTCATTTTACTACTGTAATCACACCCATCCATGATAGCAATTCCTCCCCCCTTATCCGGTTTCATAATCCGGATTTCATCATTCTCCAAAATATCACGGAGCAATGTAATTTCTTGCCTAGTTAAATTATTGGCCCCATTATTATCAAAAAGGTTTTTGTTATTATTTTTGGCAACCACTTTTCTGAATTAATTTTCACAGAGGGTCTCCTACATTTGTACTGTCGGGTGCATAGGGGGAATGAAAGTACTTGGTCTATTTAATCGTCCTAGATTCCCCTGCAACATGCATTGTCCAGTACCCTCCTGTGAAAAAAAAGAGTTCCAAATTCAACTTCCTAGTGAATAATTTAAACTCCAAAATAGTATTGACAATGTCACTACCAGTTGTTGACACAAAGTTGAGCCCTTCTGAGAACAGTTCTGCCCAATCAGTACTCGCAGCTGTCCTACTATAATTGTAAATGCTGAAATCATGCTCAAGCTTAAGATCCATCAGAGCCACAAAGGGCGGAGACTTAACCGGTATGAGAGAGGAGCACCTGGCTGGCCTTGTTCCTTGAAATTCTTGAAACCAATGGATGGGGATGGGATATATATACCCAGGGATTACCTCAGTGTCAGTGTCACTGAGGCACAGAAAAAAAAATATATATAGTTCCCCTCCCCATAGGGTGGCCTAAGCCACAAAACGATGGGCTAGGCTTGTAAATGCCCTCGGGCAGATAGCCTAGTATGAACCTATGAACCTATGAACCTAAGATTCTTCACAATGGTACATTCATACATCCCATCCCTTTCATTGGTATCATTCATCACCTCCAATACTGTTGTTGTCGTCTCCCCCAACAATGAGCAAGTTGAATAAATACTAAGCACACATAGTACAAGGTATAATAATAACAGAGGCAGCAAGCAAATGACAACATACTAAATATTGTACAATGTATACATCATAACAGAGAGCAGTCAGTAATAGGAGAGGAACAGAAAAAACATAACCATAGAGGTCACAGGGTGGCTAAAGGAATAGGAACAGTAGGACCTTTAAGACCTATAATATATACATGAGAATTAAAACCTTGTATAAAAGGCTAGTGATCAGACAAGTTCAGGAAGCTCAGGGAGCAATGGAAAACTGTTAAACTATAAGGAAGCAGCAGAGAAGATGAGAGAACAGGATACAAAGTTGTAAAAGAGAGAAGGTGTATTAATTCAGCTCACAGAAGGATGCAATTTTATAGGAAGTGAAAGCTAAGTTAAGTAGGATCACTGCATGGGTAGGACCAAGATTTGTAGAGGCTTTCTTTCAGGGTTATTTTAAAGGACTTGGGGTTAGTGATAGAATTGACACTTAAGGGAAGCTTATTCTGGGCATTTGTTACAGAGTAGCTTTAGAGGAGCTTACCGATATTTTTGTTGGGCTTATAGACATGCAGTAGATGCTGTTGAGAGCTACAGACAGCACAGTTAGGGGTTATTCTGAAGTGTGGCTAAGGTGACACACATAACCAACATATGATTTACGAATACATCTTAGCTTTCAACTCCAAAAGAAGAACAGGAAAGAAAATGAAGATAAAGTTCTGCTAAAAAGACATCTTTTATCTTTCTGTATTAGTAGAAATCGTCTAGGATGGGTTATATGCCATGTGTGTGTGTGGACACAGAGTACTGAAAAGGAGGAACCATACATAAGGAAGACGACTGTTACAGTTAAGATCAAGACTAAGGGCAAACGTCAGTGTGTAAAGAATTTTGGCCGAGAACACTGGACTGATGTTCTTCGTGTTTCACTGTTGCAGTCATTACATTTGGGTTATCCTGCTGGCAGATTGCCCTCAGTCAGCCTGAATTCCAAAGTCTTGGGTCCGGCGTCGGTTGCTGTCGCCTCTTCCCCGACGTCAGGTCGTCAGGGGTATAAATGATGCAGCAGACGCCATTTTATTCAGTCTTTCTTGCCGTGCGGTGCCCAAAGCAGAAGCAGTTTGCAAGTGCCGGTCGGCCGACTCCTGAGATTTTCGTGTTCGAGTTTCAGATCCAAAGTCTTCATTAATAGCTAAACTTTTTTCTTGCTCCAGACCGATGTCATAAAAAGTTAATAACTGTATTTCTTGTGGGAAGCAAATACCTCCTAAGAACTTTCATTCTTACTGTATTCCTTGCCGAGGCCCTGACCACGACGTTTCTAGTTGTCGGTTTTGTGCTAGATTTAACCAACGCACTATTAAGCGTCGGTACGATTTTGCATTAAGCTATTTTGGGTGAAGATTTAATTATGCACTGTTGTCGGATAGCCATCCGACTACCGGAGTTCACAAAAAAACACAAAGAAAAAGACAGGCAACCGAGGTCCAGAACAGACAACGAAGCTTCTCCTAAGCAAGTCGCCAGTTCACCGGTTCTCAGTGAGGTGCTTTCGCAGCCCCTGACGCCCGCTACTTTAGAGTCGCAGGCCGCTACCGACTCCCACGTGGAGTCGGCCAGGCCGCTGGAAACTCAAGGTATTGGAACCTCGGAGATTATTTCCTCAGATGGGTCTGGAGCCGCTGAGCAGGCATCGGCTTCTGAAGGTGTATTCAGACCTAAACAATTATATATTAAACCGACTACAAAGACAAAGACTAAAACACCTTTAAAGGCAAAGAAACAAGTTAACCAGCCACAAGGACAGGCCTCCATGCCCAAAAAACAGATACTCAAAATGGCCGAAGACTTAATTACCTTGATCAGGGGTTCCCATGCCCCTCTGGATAAGAGGCCTAGGCAAGAGACAGACTATGAATCTTCAGATCAGGTTTCCATTTCTTCTGATTCCTCTTCTGATCAGGAATACTCTCTTCCCCCCTATGAGGATTCTGATGCTAAAGAATCAATTCCTTCAGCTTCTCCTCCTGAGGACTACTCTTTTGGGGAAACCTTGCATACCATGAGGGAGCACTTCCACTGGGAGAGCCAAGATTTTTTCAGAATCTAAGAAAACGCTCAGAGACTTCCTTTTACTACCTCAACACAGGCCTCTGGCTATTCCACCTGTGTTAGGCATTGTAGATGATATGTTCTCGGAGTCTAGTCGGACCCCTGACTCTTTACCTCCAGCTCCTGTTAAGCCAGACAGATACTACAGGGTCCCTGACTCTCATAAAATCCTTTGCAAAAACCCTACTGCAGACCCAGAAACTATTTCTCAGGGTCCCAAAGGGGTCAAGGCTTCCACTGCAAAAAACCCTACCTCCTCTGACAGGGATTCTAGGGCACTGGATAGATGAGGAAAAAAGATTTACACATCTGCTACTTTGGCTATAAGGGCCTTAAATTGCCAGTTTCATATGCTCAAATATCAGCAATATATCGTGACACTGCTTAAACAGAAAATGATGACAAATTCTGAATGTGCAGAAAACAAAGAAATGCAGGAATTATTGCATGCAGCTGAACAAGTTGGAAAACATACTTTGCAATGTGGGTTTGATTCTCTGGAGGCCTCCTGCAGGGCCGCTGTTACGGGTTCTGTCATTAGGAGGCATGCTTGGTTAAAGGAACAAAATCTGCCTGACCATGTTAAAGCAAAATTATTAGATGCTCCATTACAACATGATATCTTGTTTGGTGTCAAGGCAGAAGAGGTGTTAAAGAAAATGGAGCACAAAGCTAAATCTATGCAAACGGTCAAGAGTTTCTTACAGGTACAGCCACCTAGATTCAGCAGGCACTGGCCTACAAAGAATTGATCCTTTCCCGTCTCAGACAGACCTCAAAGGGGCAGATCCAGACGCCCTAGAGGCAGATCACAGCCGCAAGGTTCATACAGGTCTAAGCAGTGGGGTGCTTCTACCACCAAAGGTGGGAGAAGACAAATCACAACCATACAGGAAACAGTACCAATGACTTCCCCCTGCCTGCTCCAAGCATTTATCTTCTGGCAGCACCCTTAAGGGAAAACTAGCACTTTTTTCTCAAAATTGGCACATTATAACCCAGGACAAATGGGTTCTAGACAGTGTCACAAGGCTACAAGTTTCATTTCCATACCCTGCCAAGGACAAACAGTTGGCCAGACCTGCCAAAGAATCAATGGGCAGAGGCTCAAAAACAAGTTGCAGCTCTCATGGACATGAGGGCTATTCAACAAGTGCCACAGCAAGAGCAGGGACAACTATTTTACTCAAGACTGTTCTTGGTACCCAGAAAGGACAAAGCATGGAGACCAATACTGGACCTATCTATTCTAAACACTTTCCTGGATATACCAAAATTCAAGATGTTGACCTTACAGCAGCTTCTGCCCATGCTGGGCAGCAAGGCTTGGCTCGTGACTTTAGACCTAAAAGAGGCATACCTGCATGTCCCAATCAGACAATCATGCAGAAGATACCTCAGATTCAAGGCTGGCTCAAAGCATTACCAATTCAATGCACTGCCCTTTGGCTTATCTACTGCATCCAGGGTCTTCACAAAGTGCCTGGCACCAGTAATTGCTTACTGCAGACAAAGAGGAATACAAATATATCCTTACTTGGACGACTGCCTCATACAAGCAGAGAACAAGGACATTCTACTACAGCATCTGACGTTTGTGATAAGACTTTTAACATAGGGTACACAGTCAACAAAAAGAAATCAAAACTAGTACCCTCACAAGAGATAATACTCCTGGGTGCAAGCTTAAATACAACTGCCCAGATGGCTTATCTCACTTCGGACAAACAAAGGCAACTGACTACCTATTTCAAGGAAATGGCAACAAAGGCCCAGATATCTGCAAGAAAAATTCTGCAGGCTTTGGGCTTCATGGCATCATGCATCTTACTAATTCCATATGCAAGACTGCATATGAGGAAAATTCAATGGTACCTAAAAAGTGTCTGGACACAACATTGCCACAGTCTGGAAACAATGATTACTCTAATTCCCTGCCTGCAACAAGGGTTTCGATGGTGGGCCAAGGCTGGTCACCAAAACAAGGGACAGCCATTCTCACTACCCCCAGCCAGGCACAGCCTAACGACGGATGCATCAGATTATGCCTGAGGGGCACACATGGCAGGAAGAGGCATTCAGGGCACCTGGTCCACAAACCAAAAGCATATACATATCAATCAAAAAGAGATGCTAGCTGTTTAAAATGCCCTGACGGCCTTCAAGGACCTACTTCATCCAGGACAACTAATGATAAAGACAGACAACACCACGGTCATGTGGTACATAAACAAGCAAGGGGGCACTCATTCTTATCCCCTGTGCAGACTAGCCATGGCTTTATGGGACACAGCATTGACTTACCAAGTTCATCTGCAGGCACAATTCCTGCCAGGAAAGGAAAATACTCTGGCAGACGAACTAAGCAGAAACCTTATGGATCCCCACAAGTGGCACCTGGATCCACAAGTCTTCAGCATGATAACAAAAAAATGGGGACGCCCCGACATAGATCTATTTGCCTCCCCTCAAAACTATCAACTAAAAAGATTCTGCACAAGGACTTATCACAGACAAGCTTGGAAAGTGGATGCCTTATCTTTCAACTGGACAAACCTATCAGTGTATGCCTTTCCTCCACTGCCTCTCCTCCCCAAGGTACTCCTAAAGGTCAAGCAGGAGAAACCAAAAATGATTCTGATTGCCCCAGACTGGCCACGCCAGTACTGGTATCCGATCTTAAGAAACTTGTCCCAATGCCCAGCCTGGACCTTACCTCAAATACCTCATCTACTGTCCCAGCAAAACAATCAAATTATGCACAGCCAACTCAGGACCCTAAACCTGGCAGCATGGCGAATAATGTAGCCATACAAACCACACCTCTCAGTAAAGCTGTGATGGATGTCATTTTAGAAGCCAGAAGGCCTAGTACTAGAAAATCCTATGCTGGAAAATGGAAGAGATTTTGCGCTCGGAACCAAGCTCAAGGAACTTTACAGCTGTCCCAAATATTCCTCAGATTTTGCAATACTTAACTGAGATGCTGGACAAAGGCCTATCTTTTTCATCAATTAAGATCCATGCCTCTGCCATTTCGGCTCATTACAATACAGCCACCACTCTTCTCATCCTTTATTAAGGCAGTACCTCAGAGGAGCCAAAAACTTAAGGCCTCCAAGGAGAATGCCAATACCTGCATGGGACCTCAATTATGTCTTGGAAAAACTCACCTTACCGCCATTTGAGTCAGCGGCTACTGCGGATATAAAGTTCTTATCTTGGAAAACAGCTCTGCTCCTAGCAATAACTTCAACAAGATGAGTCTCAGAGCTACAGGCTCTCATGGCTGTGGAACCCTATATTATTTTTTATCCAGACAGGGTCTCTCTGAGAAAAAAACCCTACATTTATGCCTAAGGTGGTATCCAGTGTAGCCCTTAACCAAACAATTCATTTGCCAACTTTTTTCCAAATCCACAGAACAAGGGGGAGAAAATTCTGCATTCTTTGGACGTACACAGACAACTTAGATTTTACTTGGACAAAACTAAAGCCTTCAGAAAGACAGAACAATTACTAGTGGCATATGCCACAGCATCACAAGGAAAGGCTATCTCCAACCAGACTATTTCAAAGTGGATAGGCCACTGCATTCGTTTCTGCTACTCACACCATGGCAAACCAGTGCCTAAGGCCATTAGGCCACATTCAACCAGAGCTGCGGCCACTTCTGCAGCCTTTCCCAGGGGAGTACCAACCAAAGACATTTTAGAGGCTGCTACTTGGAGCTCAAGACAAACCTTTACAAAACATTACAATATGCCTCTTTACTCTAAATCCAGGGCAGATTTTGCCACTGCAGTTCTGCAGGGCCTCATAGCCGCTCCTAATGCTGTTTAGCTCCAGCCCCCCAACCATAGCTTTGGGACTCAACCCAAATGTAATGACTGCAACAGTGAAACACGAAGAACATAGTACAGTTGTGTACACTTACCATAAATGTAGATGTTCGAGTGTATTC
This sequence comes from Protopterus annectens, assembly GCF_019279795.1. Lineage (NCBI taxonomy): Eukaryota > Metazoa > Chordata > Ceratodontiformes > Protopteridae > Protopterus > Protopterus annectens. The sequence continues at coordinate 117,132,176 of NC_056727.1, read as the reverse complement.
ACTGTTGCAGTCCAGGTTACCCACCCGCCACCCCCTTCTTTTTGCTGGACCTTAACTTTACTTCTCTAATCTATGCAACCTAGGTGGTGTATTTGCTTATAGATGAAGGTAAAGCTTATTTTGGTACATGTATGTTTTATTTACATAATTTTAGCCTACCCTTTTGGGGGCACCTGACATCTGGGGCAAGAAAAACTGAATAAAATGGCGTCGGCTGAATCATTTATACCCCTGACAACCTGACATCGGGGAAGAGGTGACAGCAACTGACGCAGGACCCAAGACTTTGGAATTCAGGCCGACTGAGGGCAACCTGCCAGCAGGATAACCCAAATGTAATGACGCAACAGTGAATACACTGGAACATCTACATTTATGGTAAGTGTACACAACTGTACTTTACTTCTCCCACACAGGTGGGCCAAATGTAATGTAAATCTTTACATGACCTTAAATGAAGAAGACCTATCATTTGGGGAAGCTCACAATGAAACAAAGAACCATGAGTATTAAAAGCATTGTTCTGTTTTCTGTTTCTGCAGAGTTACTTTAGTCTATCAATCATAAATAAGAATGTTAGAAATGTTATTAGTTACCTAAGGATGCACCAGTTGTATTCTTTTGATATTCTGTGCGACTTCAGGGCTGGTGTTTGCAATTTTGGGGTGCCCAGCAAATGTCAAGTTGAGGGTCCACTGGACGCTTCCATTCTAAGTATCACCCCTGTCATTGCCACTCCTCCTAAGCAATATTTTAGTTCATGCTGTAGAGTTTTAGGAGTAGTATGCACAGAATGCTTTCCTACATAATGGCAAGTCTCTGTACCACATTATGTTGACCCATCTCACGGTTAGGATATTTATAGTTCCTGGCATTTAGGTGCAACAATGATGCATTGCAAAAACTCTATGTACAGGGCTCAGATTATGTGAAATTATGTCCTAGGCACTGCCTACTATTTCAGCCCCTACCCCCACACACCATCCAGTGCTCCCCTCTGATTTCCCCCACATCCTGGGCTCCCCACACCATGCACACTATGTTTTTTTCTTCCTTTTTTTCACATTTTCCCTTACTCTTCAGCTTTTTCAAGAAATAATGACTTTCTATTTGCTCTGAAGTGCATTTTATTTTTTTCATTTCTACACATTTTCATCCAATGATGGCTTGAACAGAAATTATGTTAAAGAAATTCAGTGTGTTGCTTTCCAATTTTAGCTTTCCTTGCATCCTTTTAACACATCATTCCTGACCAAGACAGCACAGTAGTAACTGTTTGGAAAATAACTCATTTAAGTCAGGGCCTCTGGAAGCCAAAGGACTACAGATGCTCTGGAATGCACAATGGTGGCCTGAACAAAAATCATACAGAAGAAACTAATTTCAATCCTATTTCTTTCTTTCAGGGAAGACATACGTTGTTGTCCAAGGTTTAATATTCACAGCTTACAAAATAGCAGATCACAATAAACTTAACAAGCGATAGTTAATGTGAGGATACACAAAATCCTATCTGTGAGTACTGCCTGCCTCCCCCTACCCCATACAAAAAAGTCATTGCCCATACCTCTCAACCTCTTAGAACAAGAAATCTGGACAAATCCATAAATAATGGGGGGACAAAGGCCCCAAAAATAGGGCACTTTTTAAATATCGCTCTTACAAACTTTGACAGTTGATAGAATAACATGTTTTGTATTAGCATGAATTTTCTGAAGGGTATAAATTCTAAAACTCAAATGTCTGTCATTTTCTGATGTCATCCCTCAATGATTTGCCAATCATTTGCCAGAAAAATCACAATTTTATGAGAAACAGACAAAAAATATGAGGCAGAAATCTGGACATTCTGAGAAAACCTGTACAGCTGAGAAGTATGTAACTGCTTGTGCATACCTCTGATGTTAGATTGTGATGAAAGCAGATGTATAAAACAGCCACAGTCATACATTTTAAGTCACTGCTGGCATGTATGCACATAGCACACTTCCTCACCCTTACACCCCCGTCAAAGGCAGCAGCCATCTGTATGCATGCCTGATCTGTGATTGTAGGGAACGTGAAAACAAGCAACGATTACAGCAATGTATTGTACTTTGTTGGTCCTAGACAGTACACTGCCCCTACACAAGTTATAGTAACCATCTCTGTACACCTCTGAGGTCTGTGAGAAAACTAAAAGAAACACGGACCACACTGTCTCCAGTCCCAAAACACAAGATGAATTCCTGTGCACACTTCTAAGGTTGGACTATATAGGGTTATCACCTGTCCCACTTTACGAGGGACAGTCCCTCTTTGGGCAGTTGTGTCCTGCAAAAAAATTGTAAAAATGGCAAATGTCCTGAGATTTTAGGATAAAATGATTTCTTATATTTTATGTAATAGTTGCATAAAACAGTTATTCTGTATCTGAAACACCTAAATATTATAAGAAACAGAATAAGCAACTAAAATGCTACAAGAATAAGCTTTTTAGGCAAAAAGGTGAAGTTCTGTCCTTTGTACTGGCCGTGGGTGTATTTCGGTCTGCTAAATCTGACATTTGGACCAAAAATGTCCCACTTTAAGAATTTGAAAATGTGGCAACCCTAGGACAAAAATGAAAATTAAAGTAGCAATTACCTCACCATCCCCACCCCCCTACTCAACTTAAAGCAACCTTCTGTAAACACCTCTGAAAAGGGCTGGTTTTAGAATGGGTGCAGCTGAGGGCAGAAACTATCAATAAGTCCATGTCAAAATCCATTTTTACAGTCTGAGGAGTGGAGCCTGTCAGACATCCAGAAGCTCTAAGTGTCTGAGTGTTCTGTGAATCTGTGATGTATTTTATGCTTTAGTTTTAAAATATAATTATATTAAGTATATGCCCAACATTATGTTTGTACACAAATAAAGTCAGTAATATTTTTAAAACACACACACTGTATGTTCACCTTCAGGGAAACTGGAGGAATTACATTTTATTTGCTGCATGTTTTTGAGGTGCTGGGGTTAATCACAGTACATGAATAGACACACACAGAAAGGGAGGGCATGCAGACTCCAGACAGCCAAGAACTCGAGCAGAGCAAAGCACTGTTAAATGGCAATGCTACACAGTTGTTTTCACACACATCTTCTTCCTCCCAATCCACTAAATATAGTTATTCATCATGTGTAAGGTCTATGGTCCATGTTTGTGATGGTAAAGGAAAGTAGATATGTCACCTTGTTACTCTTAAATACACTGCAATCACATCTGCCCACACACAAAAATAATGGCAGTGCTGATGACGTTTGTGTTAGAAAGTGAAATAAATTATAGCCAGCTTGTTAGTCTTAGACAATGAAACACACACACACACACACACACACACACACACACACACACACACACACACATACACACACTTTATAGCAATACTATTTCTGCACTGACTTCAGCAAACAGCAATACATTGTGCAACACTGGTACTGCCACACTAGAAACTGTTGCTTAACAGTTGTCAAACAGCAGCAGGTGTAAGTCACTTTTATTTACCTCATTGAGGAGCAATACATAACTGTCACTTTCCGATTTTACAGAATGTCCCTCATTTCCTCATAATTTTGCTACGTCCCTTGTTAAAAAAAATATTTGTTGGTAAATCATTCAGGATTCCAGTCAGTCAGTAAATCCATACATCAGTGTTTCATAACTCTTATTGTCCAAAAAAATGCATGTTGATGCAAAATGTATTACTCTATTAACTTTCAAGTGAATCAGAGTAATATGCTCTTGATTTTGAGCCTTTAGTCTGCTATTATTTTTGGCTTTACCCAGATATCTTGAGTAAAGAAGTTAAAAGTTACAGCACCTGGTGTTCTGAAAGTATTTATAAAATTCTCTGAAACAGAAAACCATCCCTGAAGATTGAAAGCATCATGTCTTCTTAAAATCCCAAGTGAGCACTGAGATCATTCACTTGGGACTGCTGATCTCAAGTGCCTGCCTTGCTCATGTTCAGTCACTGATTATCACTTTTATCCTGACACGGTCATATTGCAATCCTGCTTTTGATAAAGCATGTAAGTGGAAAATGAATAATCTTTTTTTGTCTTCATTTCCCCCCAACCATCAAAAGCTTTTGTGGGACTCCCACACAGTCAAGGAAGACTGGGGGGGTGGGGTGGGGGGTTGCCCTTTTAGCCAAGAGTATTACAGGTGCCTAAAAGCCAGCTGTGATGTTAGTTTTACTGGCCAGGATACCCTTCAGCTGGACTTAACTACATCAAGGGCAGTGTCAGTAGCAAAATATTTAATGAAATTGTGCAGCCTGTTACTTGACAAAAGACTACTACTATAACCAGAAATATCTTTCAATTTTAAAATTACAAATAAGAGTTATTATTATGCACCTGGTTTATTAAGTACACAATATTGCTGTATTAGCTTCTGTTGAATTGACAGGCATATCACTAAATATCAAAATAGGATAAGTTGCAGTGGATGGGGACCCCCATCAGGACCAGGAGACCTCCAGTGACTTCTTGGGTTAGCTGGTGCCTAAAACAGACTATGTTAATACATTACTTAATGTAAGACTGGATTATCTTTATGAGCATTAATTCACTTAGCCCTGAAAAGCAGGAGGCTAAGCAACACCTTTACTTCCTGAGATCTTCTAAACTAAGACACCACTTATACTGCAGATTTACAAAACCATTGTTTTTGGTTTGCCAAACAATACTAATATTTTGTTCAAACAAAGGGTGATATCTCTATAAGTGTGTTTTGGTCAAACAAAGGGTGATATCTCTGTAAGAGTGTTTTGGTCAAACAAAGGGTGATATCTCTGTAAGAGTATTTTGGTCAAACAAAGGGTGATAGCTCTGTAAGAGTGTTTTGGTGAAACAAAGGGTGATATCTCTGTAAGAGTGTTTTGGTGAAACAAAGGGTGATATCTCTGTAAGAGTGTTTTGGTGAAACAAAGGGTGATATCTCTGTAAGAGTGTTTTGGTGAAACAAAGGGTGATATCTCTGTAAGAGTGTTTTGGTGAAACAAAGGGTGATATCTCTGTAAGAATGTTTTGGTCAAACAAAGGGTGATATCTCTGTAAGAGTGTTTTGGTCAAACAAAGGGTCAAACAATACCGGAAAAGTGTAGTTTTCCGGAAATCACAGACACACAGATGAAAACAGCCCTTTCAAAAGTCAAAAGCACAGCGTCAATGGGGCCACATGGTGTCCCAGGCTGCGTCTTGCACGAACTACAGAACGAACTAACCCCCCTCCTAAACACACTGTTCAACTTCAGCCTCTCCACAGGCTACATGCCCATAGAATGGCGCACAGCAACGGTTATTCCGCTCCACAAAGGAGGGGCCACAAATGACCCTGGTAACTATCACCTCATAAGCCTTACTAGCCTGGTCTGCAAGGCTATGGAGCACATCATCATGGAACTCATTAACAAAGACATTGGGAACCTCCAAACACTTGACCTGACCCAGTTTGGCTTTGTTAAGGGCAGATCACGCCTACTAAACCTGGTTGACTTCTTTGAGACAGTCACCAAGGCCATAGATGAGGGGAAGGTAGTTCACACAGCCTACCTTGATCTCGCCAAGGATTTTGACACCATTCCCCACTCTGGAATTATAGAAAAACTAACCAGCCTGAACATAAACCCTTACGTTATGAGATGGGTTGTTAACTGGCTTACAGACATAACTCACACGGTAAGAATAGTGGGCTCCAGGTCCGACTCTAAACCAGTCACAAGTGGTGCCCCACAAAGCTCGGTCCTGGGACCCCTACTGTTCGGCATATACTTCTCAGAAGTACAGGCAAACACAGGAGGACTATGGCTAACCAAGTTCGCCGATGACTGCAAACTGGGAGCAATAACGGACTCTTCGGCTGACATGGACATTCTCCAAAAGGGTTTTACTGAGACGGACACCTGGTGTCAAAGTCATGGTCTCAAGCTAAATGCCAAAAAAATGCATAGTCATCCCGTTTGGGATAAACAAAACACCCATGAATTACCACATAGGTGGCAGCCCCCCTATTACAGAAGAGGTTATAAGAGATCTGGGGACCCAAGTAGATAGTAATCTCTCCTTTGACAATCATATTGCCAAAGTAGTTAGGAAATCCTTCTATGTAGCCCATCTAATTAGTAAAGGGTTTGCATCTAGAATTAGAGAGGTTATAGTGCCCCTCTACTCGTCACTCATCAGACCCATCATAGAGTACAATGCCCCATTTGGGATGTACCTCACAAGACACTTCCAACAGCTAGAAAGACCACAAAAGTACCTCACCAAGAGGATTACTGGCCTCAAACATATGTCCTATGCAGCCCGACTGGAAAAACTCCAGCTGTACTCAGTCGCATATCGCTTACTCAGAGGTGATCTCTGCTTGACTTACAAAGCCATGTCCAACTCAGAACTGATGGACATGCTCCACCTAAAGAAATCCAAGTCACTGCGAGCCACTCGCTCTAGTGAGCTAAACCTCGCCACAACAACAAATAGAACATGTTGGAGGGATAGATTCCTTTCACAGAGACTCCCCATGCTTTGGAACAAAATTCCTAACTACATTAGGCAGAGCCCCTCACTAACACTCTTCAAGAGAAACCTTGACAAGTGGATGGGTAACAGAAAATAAACCCCTGGGATCACTTCATTGGCTCTTCTTGACAGAGGCTCAGTTAACTAATCAATGGGGCGGCGAAAGTTGACACACTCTGGCTAGGCTTATAAATGCCCTTGGGCAGATAGCCTAGTACCTACCTATGAACCTATATCTCTATAAGAGTGTTTTGGTCAAACAAAGGGTGATATCTCTGTTAGTGTGCAGGATAATCCAAGATATCAGTGACAGAATTGTTCACTTGTTCATACTGTCAGATCTATGCAAATTATGCATATAATGTCATAGTATTTCAAAACAATGGTTTATCTACAAAACAATCTGTGTTAGATGACAAGTTTCAGTGGCAACACTGTATTCTTTAAAGTTTTGTGTAAGATGACACCATCTGCTCACCTGAAGATCACACAGCTTTTATGAAATTTACGCAGTTATGACAATATAGGTTTGTTTGTGTCTTTCGGCTTTTCCCAGTTAGAGGTCGGCACAGCGGAACTCCGGTCCGCTAATGATTGATAGTGGATTTTTACATACTGGGTTACCAGCCCTGACGCACAACCTTCAACGAAGGCACGCCCCATTCACGTATGCCTCCACACAGGAGATGCTCTAGCTGAGAATGGAACGGGACAATGTCTTGCTATGAGGCGACAACGCTACCGCAGCACCACCACCGCAGTGTAGTTATGACAATATAGGTAACGGTCATAAATGCTTTACCAAACAAGCAATTATATATCAGAATGTCTTCACATTATTCACTATGCTTTAATGTTATTTTTTCCCCAACACCAACCACTTGAATACACCAACCCGGCAAGATAGTACCACACATCATTTTTGCATTATTAATGTAAACATGGATATACATCATTTTTCATAATTTTTGCAAATGCTCCTCAACTCCAGCTCTAAACATCCCATGCTGACCATTTTTCACTGCTATGATTAGCAAATCATGCCAGCATGAAGACTCCACTTTGCTGCCTTAGTTTTATTTATGTAGCTACACCAGACTTCAGAAATTAGACTTTGAAAATCGTGAAGAATATATTCATTTCAGGAATACAGGGTAGTCTCCTGTACAGACAAGACCTGATGGTAGGGGAAAAAAAATCCCAAAATGGTTACTTATTTGCTCAAATAAATGCTTGATGAGAACAAGAGGAACTACTGAACATGTTGACTGTAGCAAAAGAAAGCAGAAATGGTGCAATCAGCAATGACAGGACAATCTCTCCAGTGTGGGAGTGAGACAAGCCTGCGCAGGGGAAGTTGAAAGCTCTGAAGTCAGGTTAGATACACACATCCATTTGTGGCAAATTTTTGTGGGAAAGTTTCTGTCCCAATGCAGATGATTTTAGATAAGTTTATTGCAACTGTTTTCTTAACAAAATGTAAAGAAAAAAGGGAAAAAAAAAAGAAGAAAAAATGACTTGCAAATAAGTTAAAGGATAAATTAGAAATAATTTAGCTTGGCGATTCTTTCTCTTCTTGTCATTATTGTTAAGGTTAAAATTAACATCTGGATACTTTACTGCTTCATATACAAGTAAAACCATCTGTTATCATTTTTACTGCAACATAATTTAGTTTAAAATGCATCCATTGTCACATTAAAACATTAATGACAGCTAAACAATGATCACAGCAAACAAGAAGCATAGATTCTGCTTTACTCAGTCCAGTTATCTTTCTCTGAAAGTCGTCTTCAAGAACAGCTGCCTGGAAGTTAAGTACAGTTATGGATACTGCATTAAAACATACACAGTTAGGTTGAAATTAAAACTTTCCACTACTACCTAAATTAAATCAGAATTAAAAGTAACAACCAAGACATTCATGTATAGTCTACACCTATATAAACTGTTCAACTTACTTAGCCTCAGCCATTCCCATCTGTCCTCCCACTTGTCAATCATTTCTTTTCTCTTCTCTGTCAGTTGCAATAGCTTCTCTTTTATCTACAACAGAAAAAATACACGTTTCAAAAATTGGTTTTTTTGAGTTTACATCAGCTTACAACTCTTGAACTCAGGAGGAGGCCACTACGCCTATTGTGTATGCACAGCCAGTTGTCTAGCTAGGTTATATACAGCAAAATCACATTTTAGCACACTGCCCAATTCCATCTGTTCTTGCACCCTCCAGACTGTATCCACAAGTATGTGCAGTGTCATATTAACAAATCTGTTTCAGAAGGGGGTCTACAAGTGATGTACAGCAAGCAAGAAGAAAATGGAGTTACTGTACTGCTACCTGTTATTATGAATAGCTTAACTACACTTGCTTCAATGGTGTCTGTGATGTAAACTGCAACTAAAGTGGTATCATTTTGTATGTTTTTCATTTATATACATATAAGATTGGCTGTCATATGTGAACATTTAATAAAGATGTTTGGGGAAAAAAAGATTCTATGAACAGCTTAATAACAGATTCTAAAGCTATATTAAATACAATTCTTCATTCACAAAATGATCTTCTACGTATGTACTTTCTTAAAATGATTTTGTACTGCTACATAACAGTCATGTCTTGGTTCAACTGAAGCTTTTTATTAAGCATTTTTATATTCTGTAGGTCATGACTACCTTTATATTCTGTAGGTCATGACTACCACTTTCAGCACTGGTCTCCAGAGATCCATTATCTATTAAAGGAATTTTTTTCTCGTAATCTCATTCTTAAACTTCGTACCATAGGTATAGCAACTAAACCCCTCTTCGCTGTCCTATCCTTTTTCTTGAACTCCACATGTTGGGCTGCCCTTCAAGGATGCTATGTTCTAAGCATACAATACAAAACACACTGTACACATCTGAGGCTGTACAGCTTTATGGTTTAATATCTGTCTATGTATTCCAGTTCCCCTACCTCTCAGTACTTCTCAGATGGGACCTTGACCGTTTTCCGTAGAATGGAAGAATATCCTTAGGCTCCCTTCATTCCACACCTCCGGATATGCTTCCAAGATCAAGTTAACCATTGCCACAGTTCTTCTTAACTGTATGGTCATTATTCTGGAATTCTCCCATTCTCTTCCCAGGAAGATGTTTCACCAGCTTTGACCTCTGCCGATTCTGTGAGCCATACCCGATCTGCAATAACTAACCCCACATTAGTATCCTTAGCATTCATGCTTGTCTCACTACCTGAACGATAAATAAATGTAAGTAGAACCTAAAAATAGGACCTGATATGTGACCTCTGCAAATCACAGCCACTGACTTTTCTTAAGATGACTTCCTCACTGACTGCCACCATCTGTTACCTGTCCTCTAACCAGTTCTCCTTCCACTCTATCAATTTTGGTCTTACTTAACTCCTTCAACTTTATTATTATCCACCTATGTAACATAGTCAAACCTTTATTAAGGCCTCAAAAATCTACATCCATCAGTTTATGTCTGTGCACCCAGGCTTTGATCACCTTATAGTAACAGATCAGAGATGAAAGTCAAAAATCACCCCCACACTAAACAAAGCCATACTGTCTAAACACCTGAAAACTATTTCAAGAATCATACATGCCTGCTCTTTTAGGTGTTTATTCAGCAATGTCCATTTTAATGATGACTCTCCCATTCTATGAAGGTGAGCGTGGGGCAGTTTCCTGCCTGCAGCACACAATGAATATCTAACTTTAGCTCAGGTGGACAGAGTGAAGGGGAAGTAAATGCAAATCACATCCAGTGGGAGATGTACATATTCACCTGAAGAAACAGTGTGTGAAAGCATGAGGAAGGTATATTGAGAATTTTTTAAGGTTTAGTTTAATTAAGCAGCTGTTCTGTGGTTTCTTTGGGTTGCTTTTTTTTTAATCTGACCATTAGCATTTGATCCATACTAGTGTCACTGGATAAAGTATACAGGAATTTCAGGTTTAAGTGCAAGCCAAATGAGAAAAACATTCTCAACCATCAAAGTGGTACCATACTGGAATTCCCTTACTTGTCTGTCTTAATGTGGAAAATGAGGGGCACCTTGCATGGATAGGCTTGGTATAATGCTTAAGGTGTTTGATCCACAGATACAAGGTACAGCGTTTGATTCTTACCTTTAGGGTTGGGAAGTTGGCATAATGGTTAAGGTGTTTACATTACACACTCAAGGTGCAGGGCTTGATTATCACATTGGGTAACAGGCTAGGCCTAAAATAGCCCACAAGAGCAGTTATCCTAGTACTAACCTATGAACTGAGCTACTAACCTACAGCAGAGAGTGGGTGGTGATGGTGGTGGTAGTGGTGGGGTACCAGAATTGGATGTGGGAAGGGGAAGAGCTGCTACTGTCCTTTATTACCCCCCCCATTTCTCTGTTACATTCAGAAAGAATACATTTCCAATTCTAGATCATCAAGTCTTAAAGAACCAAGTTAATGGAAGCAAATAACTAGAGAGGGAAATGTAATAGAGCAGACAGGTTAAAGAGTGCCTTCCATACCAATGACTGACATCAGAATTCAGGCAAAGAGAACGGGATAAAGGGAGTGGTAATTGAAAGATCAGCTCGAAAATTTTTTAGTTGACTCTAAGGCAGAAGCTGCTGTTGTTGTTGTGTCTTTCGGCTTTTCCCGGTTAGGGGTCATCACAGCGGAACTCCGGTCCACTAATGATTGGCAGTAGATTTTTACGTGCCGAGTTGCCAGCTCTGACACACAACCTTCAACGAAGGTACGCCCATTCACGCATGTCTCCACACAGAAGATGCTCTAGCTGAGAATCGAACAGGACAACGTCTTACTGTGAGGCGACAACGCTACTGTAGCACCACCACCCCAGTATAAGGCAGAAGCTGCTGTTAAAAAGGGATATTAATAGGGCATATACAATACAGCATGATAATTATAAGAATCATTCAGGGAGGGTTACAAAAAACTGGAAAGAGAACAGAAAGGAAATTTACAAATGAAGGACATTTGTAAGTTCCAAGTTCTAACTGTGTGAATGGAGAGAGAGAGAGAGCTAATCGGAAACATGTTTTTGGGAGTGTAATGAGTTGGCAGATTTTAAAAATTCCCTATAAAGTACTTTGTCAGAAATGTTGAGGGAGGCAAATGGGTTTAACTAAGGAAATGATTTCTTTAAGCTGGGAACAGTAATCTAAACTGCCTAAAAATAGTAAGGTCTCCCACCTTACTAAATGTAATACTATTCACTGCCATGCCTCCAAAAAGAAAGAAAATACTAGACAATTGAAATCAAAATCTAAACCAACTGTAAGTGAAGTACTGAATATTGTAAAGAAGATAAAAGAACTGGAAGTGGGATTCTTTAGAAAAGGGAAGGAGCAAATTATGTAGAAATAAATGGAACTTGTGGGAACAATACACACAGAATAATATTCAGGAGGAGTGAGGTTTAAGGGATGATGGGGCAGAGCAAATTATGTAATGATGGAATGAACAATGACTGTTAAAAAGAAAACATGTATACTGCATAAAAATAATGACAAATGTCACTGCAATTTGTTTTTCATTTCTTACTAAAGGAACACTCGAAGGCATGAAAATTATTTATAATTTAGTGTATTTGTCTTTTTAATGAAGAAGTTCTTTATTAAAAGGATGAAAGCACTTAATCGTTAACTTTCTTGCCTTTCAGTGTTCCTTTAGTGGTTTTTGTGGGTTCATCATTTAGAACACACAGTTATTTGGTGTTTCTGGTTTGGGTTTGTTGTTTTCTATTTATGTATGTGCACCAACATCATTATTCTTTACTAAATCACAATTTAAAATGCATTTCTGGATACACACTAGGTGAAAGAAGAACTAACATTTAAATAACAAAAAGTGAGGGAATACTGCTTCTCAGTCTTCTGACTATAACAAGTCCATAGAAAGACTGTTAGTGAAACCTTTTTCTTTGTTCCAAGGGTAAATGCTTGAGCAACAGAAATCTTCCAGGAGATGACTGGAAGAATAAGTATTACCTTTGTACTGAACCAGAGACAGAAGCTAGGAGGTCAAGATGATCAAGATGGAGACCAGCATAAAAGTGAAATTAGCAAATACATTTGAGAAATATAATGCATCATTCCCATTACATGTAGCTTAGATAAGTGAACTGTAAATGTACAAGAAATGTCTGAAACAGACTGGGAGTTTGTTGACTCGCTTAAACCTCTTGGAAGACTCATAAACCTAACTTTATGTCATTAGTGTTTAGAGGACACTAAAGAGTCTGAAGAACAGATATTTGCATAACAAATTCCATAATGTAAACTGCATGTTATATCGTAAAGCAGGTTCTGTACTGTATGCTGTCAGAGGTATATTAAATGTGAGGTGGGGCAATTTTATCAGTTACTGTTGTATATGTTGGTGATACTAAAATAAGGAAATACTTTTTCTTAATTGTAATATATCCAAGGTTTATACTGTAGCAAGATATGAAAGGAAGTGCCGTGATCTTGAGCGGCTGGGGAGGACTGTAAAAGTGCACTAATAATATTATATATAGAATTAAAAGATAATGGTTCAGATGACATACCAGTGGAAGCATGGAGGTGCTTAGGAGAAATGGCAGTGGAGTTCTTAACCAGATTGTTTACTAAAATCTTGGAAAGTCAGAGGATGCCTGAGGAGTGGAGAAAAGTGTTTTGGTACCTATTTTTAAGAATAAGGGTGATGTGCAGAGTTGTAGTAACTACAGAGGGATAAAAAACTGATTAGTCACAGCTTGAAGTTATGGGAAAGAGTACTGAAAGCTAGGTTAAGAAGGGAGGTGATGATTAGCGATCAGCAGTATGGTTTCATGCCGGGAAAGAGCACTACAGATGTGATGTTTGTATAGGGAAGGTCAGAAGGAGTTGCATTTTGTCTTTGTGGACTTGGAGAAAGCATATGATAGGGTGACTAGCGAGTTGTGGTATTGTATGAGGAAGTCAGGAGTGGCAGAGAAGTATGTAAGAGTGGTACAGGATATGTATGAGGGTAGTGTGACAGTGGTGAAGTCTGCAGTGGGAGTGACAGATCCGTTTAAGGTGGAGGTGGGATTACATCAAGGATCAGCTCTGAGCCCTTTCTTATTTGCAATGGTGATGGATAGGTTGACAGACGAGATCAGACAGGAGGCCCCATGGACTATGATGTTTGCAGATGACATTGTGATCTGTAGTGAGAGTAGACACCGGGTTGAGGAAACCCTGGAGAGAGGGAGACATACTCTAGAGAGGAGAGGAATGAAGGTCAGCAGGACTAAGACAGAATATGTGTGTGTGAATGAGAGGGAGGATAGAGGAATGGTGAGGATGCAAGGAGAAGAGTTGGCGAAGGTGGATGAGTTTAAGTACTTGGGATCAACAGTTCAGAGTAATGGTGAGTGTGGAAGAGAGGTGAAGAAGAGAGTACAGGCAGGGTGGAATGGGTGGAGAAGAGTGTCAGGAGTAATTTGTGACAGACGGGTACCAGTAAAAGTGAAAGGGAAGGTCTACAAGAGGGTAGTGAGACCAGCTATGTTGTATGGGTTGGAGACGGTGGCATTGACAAAAAGGCAAGAGTCAGAGCTGGAAGTGGCAGAGTTAAAGATGTTAAGATTTGCACTGGGTGTGAAAAGGATGGACAGGATTAGGAATCAGTATATTACAGGGTCGGCTCAGGTTGGATGGTTCAGAGACAAAGTCAGAGAGGCGAGATTGCGCTGATATGGACGTGCTGAGAAGGGATGATGGGTATACTGGGAAAAGGATGCTAAGGATGGAGCTGCCAGGCAAGAGGAAAAGAGGAAGGCCTAAGATAAGTGTTTATGGACGTGGTGAGAGAGGACATGCAGGCAGTTGGTGTGACAGAGCAAGATGTAGAGGACAGGGAAGAAATGGAAACAGATGATCCGCTGTGGCGACCCCTAATGGGAACAGCCGAAAGAGAAGAAGAATTATAAGATTTTCATTGAGCAAATAGGCTTGGAATACCAAGAGGAATGATGAAAAGCATGAAAAAATCGTAGTTCTTTTTCAAAGTTACTAGATGTTTATTTTTCCATTAAGGTCTACTTTTAGCTGAAGCACGGAAAAAACAAATTCAAGCAATCAATTATAAGAGGTCTAATCAGTGTATTCTGAATGACAATTACAAGGGTCCTTTCTTGCATATGCAAAGTTACTAGCTGTTTTCTATTAGTAAATGTTTTTAGTTAGAGACACAGCTGATGTACAAGTAATCAATCAGAAAAGGTATGAATAATGTTCGAAGAGAAAGATACAAGTACAATAAAATCAACTTTTAAAGGTGACATGATAAGCAGTTCAGTGTCTGAAACCATGGTTAAGTGAATAGTTATGCAGTAGTTGGCTTTCCAAATTACCTTAGTACTTTAATGTATTAAATATAACAGTGCACAATCTGTTTTATTTATCTACTTAAGGATAGCCCGTGTACTTTTTTCCTTAAGAATGCAAGCTATTTTTCACATTTGGAACTAGAACAAATATATGATAGCCATCTGTGTAATTGGGAAGAATAGTTGCGTACGTTGCACTTACCATAACACTAGATATTCAAATTTCTCACTGCTGCAGTAGCTTTTAGCTATATGGGTTGTATCCTGTCCAGGATACAACTGGTTAGCTTCACAAAGCTCTGGCATGCTCTCACACCCACACTCTGACTATGACTGGCTAACCACTTGCAGGGAAATCAGCAGTCAGAGTGTAGACAATGTCAGGACTTTCTTCCCCATACAGAAAAAAAAAGCTTACTCATTCTGAGTTATAAAATATATAAACAGTAACAAACAACTTTATAAAACAAAGCTAACTATATATAGAAGTAGGGTGGGTGCAGCTACTGCAGCAGTGAGGAATTACAGCATTTACTGTTTTGGTAAGTGCATGTTCCACAACTGTACTGCCCTAATCATTCTCACTGCAGCAGCAGGCTTTGGCTATATGGACTGACTATTAAAGTCCATCCAGAAGCCCCTAGAGAATAGTCCTAGCAAAGCTTGTCCTGGACCTGGAAAAAGAATCCAGTTTGCAATGCTTTGTAAAAGTATACACACAGGACAATGTTGCTCCTCTAGAATACTTCTAGAGTCTACTACTTTCCAGTATGCCTTGATACTGCCTGGGATAGATTTGCCACGGTAGGAATAACAAAAAGAAACAGTTGAGGACAACCATCTTGAAACAGTCCTTTCACTGTCCATCTATAAGAAATAAACAGCTGATCTGCTTTTCTAAAGGACTTAGTTTGGTCAAGATAGTACCTGAGCTGCCTAAGCATATCCAAAGTATGTAGAAACCTTTCTCCCTGCTTCTGGGATCTGGATAAAACACTGGAGAGACTGACAGCTTGAGTCAAAGTAAATTCTGAAACAACTTTGGACATAAATGAGTAATTTGTTCTAAATGTGACCCTAATCTCTATGGAAGATCAAGGGTTTACCCATCATAACAGCCTGCAACTCAGAGCAATTAGTAATACAGTATTCCATGCCGTGGACCTTAAGTTAGTCAGATGAGCCAGTTCACAAGGAGACAGTTAACTTTTACAGCTCAAAGTTAAGATCTCAAGAATAAGTCACTTTTCTATGTTGCCTAACATGCAAAGCTCCATTCACAATCTGTTTTACTAAAAATAGAGATGAAAGGGGGGGAGGGTCCATCGACAGACATGCTGAAATGGCCACTAGGCGAATCCTGACACACGAATAAGACCAGAGGGAAGTAACTCACACACATATTTAAGAACCAGTGGTACACATTGCCTAATATATCACTGGTTACTAGCTAGGCACCATCTAGAAATTCTTTTCCATCTGCCAATATAAAATTTCACAGTAGCAGGCTTTCTTGCCTCATTTAATACCTGCTGCACATCCCCATGAAAGAAAGACCTAATCAAAATCAAATCATCCAGGCAGTTAATTGAAGTTGTTTGAGACTGGGCTGTATCAAACTCCTCTTGTCTTGTGTGAGTACATCCAATCTTTGAAGAAGTTCGTGGTAACTGTCCTTGGCCAATTCCATAAGAAAGGAGAACCACTGTTGTCTGGGCCAAAGTCACCAAAATGATTTTTGGAGAATCCATCTAAATTTTCAGAATTAGCTGGAGATCAGTGGAAAGGTGGAATTTGTAAAGAACATTCGCAAACCACAGGAAAGAGAATTAATATGTTTTTCAGTACCACCTAAAAGGAGTCCTGGTGAAAAATTGTTTAGTTTTCTGAAAGGAGGCAAACAGATCTATATGAAGTGTTTTCTACAACTGGATCAATTCCTGGACCCCCCCCCATTCAATATCTATTCTTGGGGAATTTGTCCTGGTCCTGCTCATCTTGACTGCCTCTACATTTTGCTCCGACAGAATGCAAAATGCTTGGAGGATTAAGGAATACTACAGAGCTACCACCAAAGTCATCATAACCATCCTGCACAGAAGACAAGACCCAGTACCACCTTGTTTATCTATCACATTGCTGTAGTGCAGTCTGTAATCACCTGTACAGGTCCTGGGGACCACAGATGATGAAGAGATTGTATGGCATGGATCACAGTCAACATCTCTTTTAAAATGTACGTGCTTTGGTCTGTCTGAAGAGTTTTACAGGTCTTGCACTTTTACTCCCATAGAAATGGCTCCAAGCAAAAATCTGAGGCATCAGTAATTACAGATTGACTTGGGACAAGAGAAGAAAATAGGAGACCTGGATTTTGAAACATTTGCCATCTCCACCAGTGCAATTCCTTTTTGACAAAACCCACAACTGAGATCTGAAATTTCAGATATTTTTAAAAGCCACTGCTATTTTTCTCAAGTGTAATCTTTTGAGAGGAATCATAATAATCACGGAAGCCATGGAACTTAAGTTCCTGAGAAATTCCCTTGGCAAAGTCTGAGACTCACTGGAGAAGCTCAGGAAATTTCCAGATAAAAATCTACCTTTTTCTGGGAAGTGTCTAGACGGCACCCCAGAAACACCATCTTGTTTGAGGGAATTAAGGAGGATTACCAAACATTTATCCGAAACCCCAGACTGGTAAGAAGAGAAGAAACACATCTTAAGGATTCCTGACATCTGTGAAAAGAGACAACAAAGATAAGTTTAAAGAAAATATATAAATGCCTTGCAGTCTGCAGTAAGCTAACACTGGAGCTAGACAATTTGCAAACACTCTTGGATCTGTAGATGTACAGAACTGATAAGGTGACCCAAACGCAAAGAATTGGAGAAGTTTCCTGAAGCCTATGGCTATGGGGGTGTAATAAGATCCTTTACAGCTAATGTTACCACAAAACTCAAAAGATGGCTGGGCAATCAACAAGGCTCTAAAGGTCAACATTTTTGAATTTTGGCACTTTCACAAACAGGTTGAGGAAGGGCAGACCTAGAACTGGTCTCCACAAACGTTTTCTTTGGAGCAGAAACATTCTAGAGCAGAAGCTTTTCCCCCTTTTGATCTAAAGACTTGGTTCTATGACTTATGACTCCTAGGGTCACAGCAACTGCTGAAGAACCAAGGGGAAAACTGTTTGGATCAGAGGATGAGGGGGGGGGGGTTCCCCTGAAAGGAGATATGTGCATCCAAGGTCAAGTGTAACCTTCCTGAACCACTTTTATCACCCAAGAGTCTGGTACAACAAGAATTTGTTAGCTTGAGGTACTTTATGAAGTGCATCTGTCTTTTGGGGACTGAAAGTTGAAAAACAGGGTTATTACAGATTTAACATATCCTCCAAGGTTGGCAATATAGGAGGGATGGGTATAGTATGTGACAACATCTACTTGCAACATATTAAAATATCTCATTGGTTCCAACAAAAATACATCTCCAGAAGATGAAAAGCTGTCTGTTAATGTCAGAATGCTCAGACAATCTTCCTTAGAAATTTCTTTATTTAGATTGCACTACAGTTAGGATTTCCAAGTTCCTGTAATAAATTCCTGCCTAAGGTAAGAAAATCATCTTTATGAACAGACACCATGTCCTCAAATGAACAATGTCTAACCTTTTTTTTTTCTTTACAGGATCTCCTCTGAAAGAAGACCCACTAGGAGATAGTACTTCACCCCGGCAAGAGGTCTCTTTTCTCCAACCACCCCAAGATGAACCACTACATTATATCCTAGACACAAAAACGATAGTAGAGCTGCAGAGGATATGGCTGGCCCCTTGTCCGTGGTGGCTGAAGGAGCTACACCACAGGAACCTGCAGTAATAAGTGAGTGGTCTGAGGTCACCCACTAACAGCTGAGGCACTGCGTGAGTCAACACTCGCCGCAAGGGCTTCTTAATGTGTTGCTTTTATTTTTTTTTAAGTACAGCAGGAGAAAGTACAGTTGTGTACACTTACCATAAAAGTAGATGTTCGAGTGTATTCACTGTTGCAGTCATTACATTTGGGTAATCTGCTGGCAGGTTGCCCTCAGTCGGCCTGAATAACAAAGTCTTGGGTCCTGCGTTGGTTGCTATCTCCTCTTCCACGACGTCAGGTCGTCAGGGGTATAAAACATGCAGCCGACGCCATTTTATTCAGTTTTTCTTGTCCCAGATGTCAGGTGTCCCACAAATGTGGAGCAAAAATATATATATAAATAAACAGTAAATATACATAAATGCACTTTTAGAACATAAACTTTACCTTCAACTAAAAAGCAAATACACCACAAAGGCTTTTGAGTATAGTGAAGGAAAGAAAAGGTATAGAAAGGGGGATGGCGGGTGGGTAACCCGGACTGCAACAGTGAATACACTCGAATATCTACATTTATGGTAAGTGTACACAACTGTACTATGTTCTTCATTTTCACTGTTGCAGTCATTACATTTGGGTAGAATCCCAAAGCTATGGATGGGAGGATGGAACTAAACAGCATTATGAGCGGCTATAAGGCCCTGCAGCACTGCAGTGGTAAAGCCTGCCCTGGATTTGGAGAACAGAGGCAAATGATAATGCTTTGTGAAGGTATGAACAGAGCTCCAAGTAGCAGCTTCTAGAATGTCTTTGGTTGGAACCCCTCTGAGAAAAGCTGCTGAAGTAGAGACAGCCCTGTTGGAATGTGATCTGATCCCCTTGGGCACAGATTTACCATGGTGCACGTAGCAGAAATGAATGCAGTGGCTTATCCACTTGGAAATAGTCTGCTTTGATATAGCCTTCCCCTCTGATCCTGCAGCAAATGCTACCAGTAGTTGCTCAGACTTTCTTAGAGATTTGGTCCTGTTTAAGTAGAATCTTAGTTGTCTGTGCACGTCCAATGAATGCAGAATCTGCTCCCCCTTGTTCTGCGGATTTGGGTAAAATGTTGGCAGGTGAATGGTCTGGTTAAGAGCCACACTGGATACCACCTTAGGCATAAAAAAAGGGTTGGTCCTGAGGGACACCCTGTCCGGGTAAAATATAATAAAAGGCTCCACTGCCATGAGAGCCTGCAGTTCTGAAACCCTTCTTGCTGAAGTGACTGCCAAGAGAAAAGCTGTTTTCCAATATAGAAATTTTATAGTAGCTGCTGGTTCAAAAGGAGGCAGGGTGAGTTTTTCCAGCACAAAATTGAGGTCCCATGCAGGAGTTGGTGATCTTAAATTTTTGGCCCCTCTAAGGTACTGTTTAAGCAAAGGATGAGAAAAGAGGGGAGGCTCTGTGCTGTAATGAGCCAAGATGGCAGAGGAATGGATTTTTATTGAAGAAAAAGATAGGCCCTTGTCAAACATCTCAGTCAAATATTGTAAAATCTGAGGAATATTGGGCTTTGCTGTGTCCGTTCCTTGTGCTTGGTTCCAAGCACAGAATCTTTTCCATTTATCAGCATAAGATTTTCTAGTACTATGCCTTCTGGCTTCCAAAACGACATCCATCACAGATTTACTGAGAAGTGTTGTTTGAATAATTAATTGATCAGCCATGCTGCAAGATTCAGAGTTTGGAGCTGTGTGCAGAATTTGATTGTTCTGCTGAGACAGTAGATGAGGTATTTGAGGCAAGTACCATGGAGGAAGTTGAGACATATTCCTTAGAAGTGGGTACCAGTGCTGGCGAGGCCAGTCCGGAGCAACTAGGATCATTTTTGTTTTTTCCTGTCTGACTTTTAGTAAAAACTTGGAGAGTAGAGGCAGAGGGGGAAGGGCATAGACTGATAAGGTTTTTCCAGCTGAAGGATCGGGTATCCACTTTCCATGCTTTTTTGTGATGAGTTTTTGTGCAGAATTTGTCCAACTGATAATTTTGGGGAGAGGCAAATAGATCTATGTCTGGGCTCCCCCATTTCTGTGTTAACATGCTGAAAATTTGTGGATCCAGTCTCCATTTGTGCGGGTCCATAAGATTTCTGCTTAGGTCAGCTGCCAGAGTATTTTGTTTTCCTGGCAGGAATTGAGCTTGAAGATGTATTTGGTAAGTCAAGGCTGTGTTCCACAAGGCCATGGCTAGTCTGCAAAGGAGGTAGTAATGTGTTCCCCCCTGCTTGTTTATGTACCACATAACTGTGGTGTTGTCCGTCTTTATCAGTAGTTGTCCTGGATGAAGTAAGTCCTTGAAGGCTGTCAGAGCATTCTGAACAGCTAGCATCTCTTTCTGGTTGATATGCATATGATTTGGGCTCCATTTGCCCTGAATGCATCTCCCCGCCAGGTGGGTCCCCCAAGCATAGTCTGATGCGTCTGTAGTTAGGGTTTGGGTGGCAGGGGGTAGAGTGAATGATGGTCCCTTGTTTTGGTGACATGTCTCTGCCCACCAAAGAAACTCCTGTTGTAGGCAGGGAATCAGAGGAATCATTGTTTCCAGACTGTGACAATTTTGACTCCATAAACTTTTTAGGTACCATTGAAGTTTCCTCATATGCAATCTTGCATATGGAATTAGTAGACTGCAGGATGCCATGAACCCCAAAGCCTGCAGAATTTGTCTTGCAGATAACTGGGTTTTTGTTGCCATTTGTTTGAAGTATGCTGTCAGTTGCCTTTGCTTATCTGGCGTAAGGTAAGCCATCTGGGCAGTTGTATTCAAGCTTGCACCCAGGAATGTAATTATTTGAAAGGGTACCAGTTGTGATTTCTTTTCGTTTATGGTGTACCCTAGGCATGCTAGAAGCCTTTTCACAAATGCCAGATGTTGAAGAAGAGTGTCTTTGTCCTCTGCTTGAATGAGACAGTCAAAAAGATAAGGATATATTTGTATGCTTCTTTGTCTGCAGAAAGCAATTACTGGTGCCAGGCACTTTGTAAAGACCCTGGGTGCAGTAGATAAGCCAAAGGGCAGTGCAGAGAACTGGTAATGCAAAGAACCTGCTTTGAAGCGGAGGCAGCATCTGCATGATTCCCTTATTGGGATATGCAGGTATGCCTCTTTTAAGTCTAGAGTTACTAACCAAGCATTCCTGCCTAGCATAGGCGGTAGCTGTTGTAAAGTCAGCATTTTGAATTTTGGAATGTCCAGGAAAGTGTTCAAAATCGATAAGTCCAGTATTGGATGCCATGAATTGTCTTTTCTGGGTACCAGGAAAAGTCTTAAAAACCTTATCCTTTTTCTTTTTCTGGTACCAGTTGAATAGCCCCCATATCCATGAGGGACATGACTTGTTTCTGGGCCTCTGCCCACTGGTTATGTGGCTGATCCAGTCATCCGTTTGGAATTGGCAAAGTATGGAAATGAAATCTGTACCCCTGGGATACTACGTTTAGTGCCCACTTGTCCTGGGTAATTAACTGCCAATTTTGAGCATGAAGTGCTAGTCCCCCCCCCCCCCCCAAGGGGGCTGCCAAAAGGTAAGTGCTTGGTGATGGTAGAGGAAAGTCATTGAGACTGTTTACTGTAGGGTTGTGCTTTGTTCCCTCCAGTTTTGGAGGTGGAGGCGCCCCATTGCTTTGACCTGTAAGAACCCTGTGATTGGTATCTGGAGCCTTTTGAGCGCCTGGATTTGCCCTGAGTGGCTCTGTTGGACACAGGAAAGGACCAATTTTTAGTAGGCCAGTGTCTACTGAACCCGGGTGGCTGCACTTGCAAGAAATCTTTTACAGTTTTCATAGATTTAGCTTTGTCTTCCATTTTCTTTAAAACCTCTTCTGCCTTACTACCAAACAGAGTATCATGCTGCAAAGGGGCATCCAACAATTTAGCTTTAACATGATCAGGCATATTTTTCTCCTTGAGCCAGGCATGCCTTCTAATCACAGATCCAGTAATGGCGGCCCTTCCAAGAGGCCTCCAAGGAATCAAAACCACATTGCAAAGTATGCTTTCCAACCTGTCCTGCTGAATGCAATAATTCCTGTAACTCTATTTTCCACACAATCAGAAATCAACATCATTTTCTGTTTCAGTAAGCCCATAACATGCTGTTGATATTTAAGCATATGAAACTGGCAGTTCAAAGCCCTGATTGCCAAGGTTGTAGACGTATAAACCTTCTTTCCCCATCTACCCAGCACCCTGGAATCTCTGTCAGAGGGGGTAGGATTTTTGGCTGTAGAGGCCTTTACACCCTTGGGACCCTGAGAAATAGTCTCAGGATCAGCAGCAGAATTTTTGAACAGAAATTTGTGGGAGTCAGGAACCCTGTAATATCTGTCTGGTTTACTAGGAGCTGGAGCCAGGGAATCAGGAGCCATGCTTGATTCTGAAAACACATCATCAACAAAGTCTAATAAAGGAGATATTGCCAAAGGCCTATGCTGAGGTAGAAGAAAGAAATCCCTAAGCCTCTTTTTTGATTCAGAGAAGTCCTGACTCTCCCAGTGAAAATGTTCCCTTAAAGTATGCAAAGTCTCTCCAAAAGAGTAATCCTCAGGAGGAGCTGCAGATGGGATGGGTTCCTCTGTATTAGAATCCTCATAGGGTGGAATAGAAAATTCCTGATCAAGGTAATTAAATCCTCAGCCATTGAACATCTGTTTTTTAGGCATAGGGGCCTGAGCACGTGGCTCATACGTCGGTTTTTTAGACATAGAAGATGTTTTTGACCTTGTTTTTGAGACTGGCGTCGGTTTAATATAAAAATGTTGAGGCCTGAAAACACCCTCAGAAGCCTGTGCCTGCTCAGCAGCTCCGGACTCATCCAAGGGAGAGACATCTGCGGGTTCAATACTCTGAGAATCTCGCAGCATACCAGACTCTGAATGGGTCTCTGTAGAGGCCTGCGACTCAAAAGTAGTGGGTATCAGGGGCTGCGAAAGGGCATCACTGAGTACCGGCGACTGGCTTAGGAGAAGCTTCGTCATCGGTTTTGGACCTCGACGGTCTGTCTCTTTTTCTTTGCGTTTTTTGTGAACTCCAGTAGTTGGATTGCTAACCGACGACATTTCAGGATAATTAAATCTTGAACCAAAATATTTAGAAGCAAAAATATATCGATGCTTAATAGTGCGTTG
Organism: Protopterus annectens; assembly: GCF_019279795.1. Lineage (NCBI taxonomy): Eukaryota > Metazoa > Chordata > Ceratodontiformes > Protopteridae > Protopterus > Protopterus annectens. The sequence goes on along the minus strand of NC_056727.1, from coordinate 117,108,241 downwards.
GTTAAATCTAGCACAAAACCGACAGCAAGGCACGTTGTGACCTGGGCCTAGGCAAGGAATAGAGTACAAATGAAAATCCTTATGAGGTATTTACTTCCCACAAGTAATGCAATTATTAACTTTTACTGACATCGGTAAGGAGCAAGAAAAAGTTTCCCCAATGGGGTACTTAGCTTTAGTTTGAAGACTTAGGTTCTGAAACTCGAATGCAAAAATTTCAGGAGTCGAATGACCGGCACTTGCGAACTGCTTCTGCTTCGGGCACTGCGCGGCAAGAAAGACTGAATAAAATGGCGTTGGTTGCATGTTTTATACCCCTGATGACCTGACATCATGGAAGAGGAGACAGCAACTGAAGCAGGACCCAAGACTTTGTTATTCAGGCCGACTGAGGGCAACCTGCCAGCAGATTACCCAAATGTAATGATTGCAATAGTGAAACACGAAGAACATCAGCCATCAGGACCACAGCAAATATCTATGCTATACCAGAGGAAGAAACCTGACTGCCCATAATTACTGCTGAAGCAAGTCTGTCAGAAAGTAAGTTGTCAGACAAGCAGCACACTCTTACACTTCCCCACACAGTCCCTTTCAAAAGTAAGGCACAAGCAGTACACAAAAAGCCCTGTGCAAACTCAAAGCCTCTTTTCTGACTTCTCTTGACTTTAAAGAACTGAAGGTTGTCACGAAGTGTACACATTAGCTTTCAAGTTAAACCACGTTTCCTGCCCTTCAAAATACTCAATCATTAAAACTGGCACATAGAAATAAACGTTTTCAAAAGCAGTACACTTTTACCAGAAAATTAGCCCCAGTGCTTAAAAATAAGCCCTGTTTTAAAAAAACAGTGGTCCCTGACAATTGCCGATATTGTAAAAATACTGTTTTTCTTAAAGAGGAAATACTGCTTTTAGTCAATAAATAAAATATACAAATATTTTCTTAAAATGGCAATAACTTCTGTGTGAAAGTGTCCCCCATGGTAACGTATCTGCCAAAAATGAAGCTTGAAGCTAATTTCTGCTCCTGTGGAGCCTCAGAGTTGGTTCCAGGCAGCAAGAAAGTACTGAAATTGGTGCATTCTGACTGCTGATTTACCTCCAAATGGTTAGCCTATCAGCAGTCAAACTGTAGTATGACAGGGAGCCGCAGCTTTGTGAAGCTGACCAGTTGCTGCATCCTGGTATGAAATAATCCATATAGCCAAAAGCTACTGGAGAAATAATAATGACACACATCACAGGCTCTAACAGGCAGTTTATTATGGCTAACTAACATTGAAATAGGAATGCTTATGGATGTAGCCATTCTTCTGAGCAACTGATCTTATACGGAGGGTAAACTTCCTTTTTGGAAAGTGTGTAAGGTCTTGTGTGTTTGCCATGAACAAAAATGGGTTGAGGTTTACAAATGTATTTAGCTTTTCTGTTTTTTTGAGTGTTTTATTGAAACAAAAATCTGAGTAAATGTGACATGGCTTCACACAGAGATGAGAAACAGCAACTAGATGCAATTTCAGCCTGCCAGTCATAAGTGTGCATGTTAAGATGCAACTACATTTAAAGGAACTGTTATGTGTAACATGTGGCAGTTATATTTTTTTATTGGAAGGGTGGCAAAATTAGCATGGAATGAAACGGTACTGTAGGTATAGACAAAAAGCTAGGAGTAAAGAATTATATAAATAAGTGTAGAGTGCAAATACCAATGTTAAAGGAGATGCTTTTCTATAGAAATTAGCAGGTGAATTTGACAAAAAGGGTTTCAGAATGGACATTCAGCAGAGTCTCAGGGACAAAGGAAAAGGGAGTCAATAATATGATTTTGAGAGGGGTTCCAACAGTTAAATGGGGGAGAGACAATAGTAAGTCTGTGGTAGAAAATGTTACTGACAGAGGAGGAGGACTATACAGGCATGTATTTATTACTTTACATAAAGCCATTATTATGAAGCATATCTAAAAAAAACCTGTAAATTATTTTTTCTGTGACCCCTTGCTCCTAGGGTTTATATTATAACAGCAAACGCTTAAAATAACAAACGCTGTATAATCGACCCAAAAAAAACTAAAACACAGAATTCCGAACAAACGGAACAGTGATTTTTTTTCCCAGGGAAAAATAATTTGCTGGTCCATGGAAAACAAACAAAAAAACAAACAAACACAAAATAAACTGGGGGGGCTGTGCCCCCCACAACCCCCTACTTAAATATACCAACTCCGAGATTGCACCACAGTGGAGGAAATGGCAAAGCCCCAAAAACGGCCCAGTGATTTTTTTCCCCCTGGGAAAAAAAAAATCACTGTTCCGTGTCTTCAGGATTTTGGCATTTCGACATTTAGCTGTCGATTAAACAGCGTTTGCTTACTTAATAGGGAACCTTGCTCCTACTACTATTGGAAATGTCTGGGTTTGTTTCTTCCACATTGCTCTAGTTTCTGCTGGCAAATCCTGGTATTTTATAACTGTGTTTCCCTGTACGTAAGAGAATGCAATCACTGGGTATAATGATTTCAATGATCAATGTTGCTTTCGTCTTCTTTTCATATTAGACTATCTGGTATGGAATATGTGAATTTAGCACCAAGAGCTCAGGCATAACTTACATATTATTCCTCAAGATTTGATAACTGGGTTGGAGTAGATAGAAATTATATCACACATGAGCATAATGTATTTAACTGAAAGCTTCGAAACCAACTATAGCAGATCATGCAGCAATAAAAAGTAAACTAAAGCTGTACACATTGGCGCTTCCCTATTTATCTGTTAAAACAGAAATGTAAGGAATTGGTTTGGATATGATTTGAGAATTACTAGGAAAGGTAACAATTACTTCAGAAGGGATAGCTACTGAGTAGGAGAAAATGAAAAAAAGTGGTTTAAAATATGCTAGAAATAAGACAGGATAGCGAATGATGCAAAAGAAGAGAAAGTATCTAGAAGGGTTGAAAATGGTTAAACTAGTGTGGAAGGAGAATCACAAAACAAGAAGATGAGAAAAGTACAGTTGTGTACACTTACCATAAATGTAGATGTTCGGGTGTATTCACTGTTGCAGTCATCACACTTGGGTTATCTGCCTGCAGGTAGTCCTCAGTCAGCCCGAATACCAGAAACTTAGTACTTCTGCGCTGGTTGCCGTCACTGCAGGACTGACGTAAGGTCATCAGGGGTATAAAAACAGGCAGCTGACGCCATTACATCAGTTTTTCTTGTCCCAAATGTTAGGAGCCCCCCAAATAAGGAGCTAAGTTATGGTGGGAAAAACACCACCAGTAAAAAGCAAACACAAATAGCCCTGTAAGGGGTGAGCAATAGACATAGAGAGGAGAGAGAGACAAGGGGGCTGGAGGGTGGGAAGCCAGGACTGCAACAGTGAATACACTTGAACATCTACATTTATGGTAAGTGTACACAACTGTACTATGTTCTTCGTGTTTCACAGTTGCAGTCATCACACTTGGGTAGATTCCCAAAGCTGAAGAATGGGTGGAGGCAGTCAAGAAGAGTTGGGGCTGGCTAGTAAGCCCTGCAGGACTGCTGTTGCAAAACCTGCCCTGGATTTGGAAAAGATAGGCAGGTGGTAATGCTTGGTGAAAGTGTGTACAGAACTCCAGGTAGCAGCTTCCAGAATGTCCCTGGTAGGGACTCCCCTGAGGAATGCTGTAGAGGTAGAGGTTGCTCTAGTGGAATGTGTTCTGACCCCATAAGGGGTTGGTTTCCTATGGTGTTTGTAGCAGAAATGGATACAGTGTGCTATCCATTTGGAAATTGTTTGTTTTGAAATGGCCCTGCCCTCTGCCCCAGGTGCAAACCTGACTAGTAACTGGTCAGATTTCCTAAAGGGCTTAGTCCTATCAAGGTAGAACCTGAGCTATCTGTGCACGTCCAATGAGTGCATGATCCTTTCCCCTTTTGAGGATTAGGGAAGAATGTTGGCAAATGGATAGATTGGTTGAGAGCCACACTGGACACCACTTTAGGCATAAAGGAAGGGCTAGTCCTGAGGGAGACCTTGTCAACATGAAAAATAATGAAGGTTCCACAGCCATAAGTGCTTGTAATTCAGACACTCTTCTAGCTGAAGTGATGGCCAGAAGCAAGGCCGTTTTCCAAGCGAGGAATCTCATCTCTGCTGAAGCTGCAGGCTCAAAAGGGGGGGTAAGGTTTCCAGTACAAAGTTAAGGTTCCTAGCAGGGGTGGGTGCTATCCTTGGTGGCCTAAAGTTGTTTGCCCCTCTCAGGAACTGTTTGTTGAGTGGGTGAGAGAAGAGAGGTGGCTCAGTGTTGTAATTAACCGAGATGGTAGAGGCATGGATCTTAATGGAGGAGAAGGACAGGCCTCTATGGAGTAGATCTGATAGGTAATCCAGGATTAGAGGTAAGGAGGGCAGAGCTGTGTCCTCTCCTTTAGATTGACTCCACGAACAATACCTTTTCCACTTAGAATAACATTTCCTTGTACTGGGTCTTCTGGCTTCAGGAATGATGTCCAGCCCTTGCTTGCGTAGGCTAGTCACTAGGGGAGAATTCAAGGAATAAGCCAGGCTGCAAGATTCAGGGTTTGCAATTGCAGATGCAAGATCTGTCCCCCCCCTGCTGAGTGAGGAGGTTTGAGATCGGGGTAGGTGCCAGGGTGGCACCGGTGACAGGCTGCGCAGTAGTGGGTACCAGTGCTGGCGTGGCTAGTCCAGAGCAATCAGGATTGGCCTTAGTCTGTCCTGTCTAATCTTGAGTAACATTCATGAGAGAAGAGGCAGAGGGGGGATGCATAATTTGAGAGGTTTACCCACTGGAAGGATAGGGCATCCACTTTCCAGGCCCTGCTGTGAGGTGTCCTGGTGCAGAATTTGCTGAGCTTGTGACTGCAGGGGGAGGCAAAGCGATCCACCTCTGGGGTCCCCCATTTCTGAATCCGAAGGTTGAAGGTGCTGGGCTCAAATTGCCACTCGTGTGGGTCTAGGAGATTTCTGGTTAAGTCATCTGCCAGTGAGTTTTGTTTGCCTGGCAAGAACTGAGCTTGCAGATGAACCCCCATGTCCAAGGCTGTGTTCCACAGGGCCATGGCTAGCCTGCAGAGTGGGTAAGAGTGGGTTCCCCCCCTTGTTGATGTACCACATAACTGTCACGTTGTCTGTTTTTATTAGCAGGTGTACCTGAAAGCTGTCAGAGCATGCTGCACAGCTAGCATTTTTTTCTGGTTGATGTGCAATTGAAACTGACTTGGTCTCCAGTGATCCTGAATGCACTTGCCGTCCATGTGTGCCCCCCAGGCATAGTCTGATGCATCTGTGGTTAGGATCTGGGCAGCGTGGGGTTGATTAAAGGGCAGTCCCTTGTTGTGGTTGCATGCTGCTGCCCACCAAAGAAACTCTGTCCTTAGGGTATGATAGGAATGACTGTCTCCAGGTCCTGAGAATGTTGACATCAAAGACTTTTTAAGTACCACTGAAATTTCCTCATATGCAGTCTGGCATATTGAATTAGTAGGATACAAGAGGCCACGAACCCTAGGGCCTGCAGGATTTTCCTTGTGGATAGCTGGGTTCTGGTGGCCATTTGAGTAAAATAGTCTGTCAGATAGACTTGTTTTTCTGGAGTGAGAAATGCCATCTGGGATGTTGTTTCCAAGCTTGCTCCCAGGAATGCAATCTTTTGACTGGGGACTCGTTTTGATTTCTTTTCATTGATGGTGTACCCCAGGGAGGTTAGAACGTTTTTTTACAAATGTCAGGGGCTACAAGAGGATTTCCTGACTGTCTTCCTAAATCAGGCAGTCCTCCAAGTACGGGTAAATTTGAATATTTCTCTGTCTGCAGTAAGCAATGGCTGGAGCCAGGCATTTTGTGAATACTCTGGGAGCAGGGGATAAGCCAAACGGAAGTGCAGAGAACTGATAATGCATAGATCCTTCCCTGAAGCGAAGATATTTCCTGCATGACTCCCTTATAGGGATGTGCAGATAGGCTTCTTTTAAGTCTAGGATGACTAACCAGGCATCTTTGGCTAGCATAGGAAGAAGCTGTTCCAGGGTGAGCATTTTGAATTTTGGTACCACTAGGAAGGTGGTGAGAGCTGAAAGATCTAGGATTCAGCGCCAAGTGCCCTCTTTTCTGGGTACCAGGAAAAGTCTGGAATAGAATCCTTGACCCATCTGTTCCACAGGAACAGGTTGAATTGCCCTTATAGACAGCAGGGATTAAACTTGGTTTTGAGCCTCTGCTCAGTGGTTTGGAGGAAGGTCTGGGAACCCTTTTGGGGTTGGCAGTGAGTGGAAGTACAATTTGTACCCCTGGAATACAATGTTGAGGACCCATCAATCTTTGGTGATGCGCATCCAGTTTTTTGTATGAAGGGCAAGTTTTCCTCCTAGGGGCACAAGCGGTTGGGCAGAGGTGGGGAGTGGAGTAGAGAAGTCATTGCAAGGTCTTACTGTAGGGAGGTGGCTTGGCACTCACTGCTTTGGGGGTGGGGGCACTCCATTGCTTGGATCTCTGCATACCCTAAGACTGTAGTCTGGATGGTCTGTTTCTCCTGGGTCTAGTTTGAGATGGCCTGGAGGGGGCTGGAAAGGACCAGTGTTTCGAGGGGCAATGCCTACTGAATCTAGGAGGGGGCTGGAAAGGACCAGTGTTTCGAGGGGCAATGCCTACTGAATCTAGGAGACTGCACTTGTAATAATCTTTAACTGTCTGTATAATTTTAGCTTTTTCTTCCATCTTTTTAAAAACCTCTTCTGCTTTAGCGCCAAACAGATTGTCCTTGTTCAAAGGAGCATCTAATAACTTTGATTTGACATGGTCTGGCAAGGTCTGCTCCTTAAGCCAAGCATGTCTTCTCAGTACAGAACCGAACCAGTAACTGCTGCCCTGCAAGATGCTTCTAAGGCGTCAAAGCCACACTGCAATGTATGCTTGCTGACTTGGCTTACAGAATGCATAAGTTCCAGCAATTCTTTATTTTCTGCACAGTCTGTAAAGGTAGCTATTTTTTGCTTAATAAGTTCCATAATATAGTGCTGATACTTCAGCATGTGAAACTGACAATTTAGGGCCCTAATGGTGAGAGTTGCATTAGTATATACTTTCTTACCCCATCTGTCCAAAGCTCTGGAATCCCTGTCCAAAGGGGTGGGATTCTTAGCTGTAGTTGCCTTGATACCTTTAGGCCCCTGGGAAATGATCTCTGGGTCAGCACTAGGATTTTTGAAAAGGAATTCATGACAGTCAGGTACTCTGTGGTACCTGACCGGTTTTCCTAGGAGCAGGGGGTAAAGTATCAGGAGTAAGACTGGATTCCATAAAGACATCATCCACAACTTCCAGGACTGGGGGTATTGATAATGGCCTATGTTGTGGCAATTCTCAAAGTCTCTTTTTGGACTGAGGATAGTCTTGGCATTCCCAGTGGAAATGCTCTCAAAGCATGTAAGGTTTCACCAAAAGAAAAATCCTCTGGAGGAGAGGCAGAGGGAATGGATTCCTCTGCATCAGAATCCTCATAAGCAGATAAGGGCATGTCTTCATAGTCAGAAACCTCAGAGTCGTCGGACTCTTAGTCTGTTGAAGCTGCTGGGGACTGATCTCTTTTTCTCTTAGCAGGGGAAGGCTGACTTCCCCTAATCAGCATAATAAGGTCTTATACCATTCTAAACATTTTATGTTGTGGCAAGGGAGCAGGTGCATGCGCTTTGATAGTCGGTTTTCTAGGTGTAGCACGTACTCTTGGCCTTAGAAACTTGGTAGTTTTAGACAGAACTGAAGTCGTCAGATTGTGTCGAACATCGGTAGTGCTCCTCAGAAGCCGGTGCCTGCTCAGCATTTCCGGACCCATCCAAGGTAGAGACATCTGCAGGTTCCATGGTCAAAGAAGAGTCTTGCGGCATACAGGACTCCGAACGGGTCTAAGTAGAGGCCTGTGAATCCACCGAAGCGGGCATCAGGGGCTGCGAAAGCGCCTCACTGAGTACCGGCGGACTGGCGACTAGCTTAACGGAAGTGTCGTCGGCACCTTTGGACCTGTGCGGTATGTCTCTGTCTTTATCCTTATGTTTTTTTCAGAATATCGGTAGTCGGATGGCTTACCGAAGCCATTTCAGAATACGGAGATCGAGAACGAAAGTATTTAGTGACAAAAAGGGCCCGACGACGGATGGTTCGGGCGATGAACAAGGCACAAAACCTACAGCGAGGTACGTCATGGTTTGGGCCTAAACAGGTGACGCAGTAAGAATGAAAATCTCGGTGTGGTATTTGCTTTCCACAGGCAAATCAATTGTTAACTTTTTTTTACATCGGTTAGAGCAAGAAAAAAGGATCCCCAATGAGGTACTTAGCTTTAGAAGACTTCAGGATGATTCAATTTGTAAATGAACTCAGGTAGCAGCTGACCGGCACTTGTGCTAACTGCTTCTGGCTCCTCGGCAAGAAAGACTGATGTAATGGCATCGGCTGCCTGTTTTTATACCCCTGACGACCTGATGTCAGTCCTGGAGCGACAGCAACCAATGCAGAAATACTAAGTCTCTGGTATTTGGACTGGCTGAGGGCTACCTGCAGGCAGACAACCCAAATGTGATGACTGCAACAGTGAAACACGAAGAACATCTGCAGAGTGCTAAAGGGAAATAAGGAGCATTTGAATAATATGCATGAGTTTGGAAGTATTGCTGTAAAATAAATATTTTTGATAACAGCTCTAGTGAACAAAAAAGTTTTAGAACAACAACTTAAGAAAATAGTTGCAGCTAAGTGTAGGGAGCCTGACAACAACAAAGAAGAGATCCTATATAAGTATTAGGGAGATTTTGGAAACTTTATGAAAATATGAATAAAGCAGATGAATGCCAAATCCAAGAAAAAGCACAAATAATAAATATTTACATAAGACCTGATTATGCCAAAGCTAGAAGATGATGAGGCTCAACAACCAATAGCTAAGATAAGAAGGGATGATAAAGTGGTGATTTATATCAGCTGGAAGGGAAGACTCCAACAACAGATGGTATTTCCGTGGAAATTTGGAAGAGAGGAGGAAGAAAATGATAAACATCTACAAAGTTTTGTTTAAAAGCAATTTAAAGGGATGGGTGAATTTAAATGTGGTGGCTGTATTAGTGAATAGGGTAAAAGACCCTTCAAATCTGACTTTCATATAAATCCATTTCAATTTCAAATCCATTACTATAAAGTGTCTAAGCCTACACTAGCTAAGAAAATGGCCTAAGTGTTACAAATATTGATGGATACGGATCGGTGTGGCTTTGTGGAGCTTTATATGTTAGGCAGAGATCACCTCAGAGTAGGCGATATGCTACGGAGTAAAGCTGGAGTTTTTTGAGGCGGTCAGTGTAGGGCATTTGTTTGAATCCAGTAATCCTCTTTGTGTGGTACTTCTGTGGCCTTTCCAGCTGCTGCAGATGTCTTGTGAGGTACATTCCAAAAGGGGCGTTGTACTCTATAATGGGTCTAATGAGTGCTGAGTAGAGGGGAATGATAACCTCTTTTTTCCTGGATGAGAACCCTTTTATAATGAGGTGTGCCATGTAGAAGGACTTCCTGACTACTGTGGCGATGTGACTATCAAAGGAGAGACTACTGTCCACCTGGGTCCCAAGGTCTCTTATCATGCATTCGGTGTTAAGTAGATTGCTGCCTATGTGGTAGTTCATGGGTACAGAGTTTTTACCAAAGGGGATGACACTGCACTTTTTGGCATTGAGCTTGAGGCCATGGCTCTGACACCAGGCATCTGTCTCACAGAGGGCCTTCTGTAGGATGTTCACATCATTTGGGGACTTGACTATGGCTCATAGTTTGCAGTCATCTGCGAACTTCGTTAGCCAGAGGCCTTCTGTGTTAGCCTGTACTTCAGAGAAGTAGATACCAAACAGCAGCGGTCCCACGATGGAACCCTGTGGTACTCCACTTGTCACTGGTTTGAGGTCAGATTTGGAGATTGCAACTTTTACAGTGTGGGTTCTGTCAGTGAGCCAGTTGGCAACCCATCTTGTGATGTAAGGATTTATGCCTAGTTTATTGAGTATATAAAGCTGTGTCAAACCCAGAGCTGTTGGACATGCCACATCTAAAGAAATCCCAATCCCTCCAAGCTACTCGCTCTAGGGACCTAAACCTTGTCACCACAATAAACAGGACATGCAGGAGGGATAGATTCCTATCCCAGAGACTTCCCATACTCTGGAACAGGCTACCCATCTATGTCAAGCAAAGTTCTTCATTAGCACTCCAAGAAAAATCTTGATGAGTGGATGGGAAATAGGAAATACACCCCGGGGATCACTTCTGTGTCTCTGCTCAACAGTGGCACAGGAAAATAACTTTCTTGGGTGGCGTAAGCCAGGGAACTTTGTTGGCTAGGCTTACGTAGGCCCTTGGGCCAATAGCCTAGTACCTACCTATGAACCTATGAAGGCAGACACTTGACAACATTATCATAATAATAATGAGATCTGGGAAAAGAAAGAAAAAAAAACAAAACAAAACAAAAGTTCCTTACATGAAGCAGACCCCTGTACAGGATGCTAAAACAGAATGGACATCTGCTTCTCCAGACACAAGATCAACCTGTAGAAAAATGGTGCTTTACAACTCTACTCATTACTCATCAGACCCATCATAGAGTACAATGCCCCATTTGGGATGTACCTTACAAGACACCTGCAACAGCTGGAAAGACCACAGAAGTACCTCACCAAGAGGATCACTGGCCTCAAACAGATGCCCTATGCAGCTCGACTGAAGAAACTCCAGCTGTACTTGGTTGCAAAACGCCTACTCAAAGGTGATCTCTGCCTGCCATACAAGGCCATGTCCAAACCAGAATTGATGGACATGCTCCACCTAAAGAGAACCATATCCCCTCTAGCCACACGCTCTAGAGATCTAAACCTCACCACAACAATAAATAGGACGTGCTGAAGGGATAGATTCCTGTCCACAGACTTCCCATGCTTTGGAACAAGATTCCAGTCTACATTAGGCAGAGCTCCTCGCTAACACTCTTCAAGAGAAACCTTGACGAGTGGATGGGAAACAGAAAGTTTACCTCGGGGATCACTTCAGTGGCTCTGCTGGACAGAGGCACAGGGAACTAATCTAAGGGGGCGGCGAAAGCCAACACATTCTGGCTAGGCTTATAAATGCCTTCGGGCAGATACCCTAGTACCTACCTATGAACCTATGAAAAAGGGTGATGGGGGGAGATCAAGGACTAAGAATGAGTGGATACCCACTGCAACCCTAAAGAGAAACCAGGAAGGGAAAGAACAGAAAGAAGAGAGGTGAAGAGTGGGACTACTACTGAAACACAGAACAGTGGACATACATGAACATCTACAATTATGGTAAGTTCCTAACACAACTGTACTATAGTCACTGTATTATACTGCCCGTTGTTGTAGTGATAACTGTCTGGAAATATTCTCAAAGTATTATGAGCTCTGGAGTGGGTGGAACTGAGAAGTAATGGGTTACAAGTGGGCTTGTAACATGGCAAACCTCATCTTTGCACTGGATGAGACACCCAGGTCACACAGTCTCAAAAAAGTATGACCTGATGACCACGTAGCTGCTTCTGAAAAGCACTAAGTGCTGAGCCCTTAAGAAAGGCAGTGGTGCCTCTAAAAGAATGCGATCTCACTTACCCTAGGATAGTCTTGCCATGGAACAAACAGCAGGAGGAAGTGTAATGAGCTAAGACACTGGTTACTTAGAAAGAGGTCTGCCCTCTCTATGCAGTGCAAAGGACACAAATAAGTGGTCTGCTTTCCTTGCTTCTTTTATTTTGTCCAAATATCTCAGCGGTCTCTGCACATCTAGGGAATGCAAGATCCTTTCCCATTTAATCTGAGAATATGGTGAAAATCACAGAGGTGAACAGCCTGATTCACAAATACTTCAGTTACAACTGCAGGTGTAAAAGGGTTAGTGTGAAGCATGACTATTCTTGTGGAAGATGAGAAAAGACTCTCTGCACATTTGGCTTGAAGTTCTTTAGGTAGAAGCAGTGGTTACTAAAACACAGCTTTCCAGAATATTTTTTTAGTGTAGCAGCTGATTCAAAAGGAGGCAATATTAGCTTTTTAATGACATAACATGATCCCATCTCATAGTAAGTTAAGGTTTTTCTTAGGAAGACTTGCTGAAATGGCACGTAGGTACACCTTCAATGGATCATAAGACATTCCTGTTTTGAAAAGTATGACAGGTAATTGAGGACCAAGGGCAAAAAGGACTGGCCCAGGTTCCTGGGGCCTCCTTTGGCACCAAAGGGAGTATCTCTTACATTTGGCTAGGTATGAATTCCTTATATTAAGTTTCATAGTCTCTGTTAAGATAAAAGAATGTCCTTAGAAAATGTGCCTGAAGGGACTAAGAACTAGAGCATCCAAACTACCAACCTTAACGTCTTCAGTTTGGGATGTGGAGGCAGCATTAATGGTGGTCTGTCCTTGCCATACTCATTAGCACAGAAAACAAATGTTGACTCAGCCAAGAGACCAGTATCAATAGTATTGGCTTACTTTCCATTATCTTTTGTACTGCCCTTAAGAGAAGAAAGGCAAGAGAAAGGTATCTGGGAACAGGCCTGCCTACTAATGGAGAATGCATGTATAGCCCAAGCCCCTGGATGGATGTCCCTATACAAAATGTTTCTAGTTTTTTTTTTTTATACAAAAACGATCTATTTTTGGCACACACCAGCTGTGGTCCAGATCCAGAAAAATAATCGCTATCCATCATCCATGCATGAAGATCCTTTTCTGTTCTGCTAAGGTTAACTACCAGCACAGTATTCTGTGAAGCGATATAGACCTGTCTCTTGAGTCAGAAGAAGTTATGCTTCCATAGCTAGCATGCAGAGGTTAAGAACATGCTTGTTAATGTATACAATGTGGTGCTGTCAAACCTAGCAACTGTCCCTATTTTAGAGGAACTTTTCTAATTTCAAGCGTGATTTACTCTTGCACACAATGTACCTATTTCTGGATGAAAGTCCCTATTTTCAAGCTTGATTTACCCCATCAAATAATTTTGTGAAACCTCTCTCATCACATGTGATTTTTGAAGCTGTCTAGTATACAGAAAACCACACCACATGACCAACATACTAGTGTCATCAATAATTTATAAGAAATTAATTTAAAGAAGACACATCTTACATCTCCTTTTTCAGAAACAAAAATAAATGAGCTTGCGTGGTTGAATTATGGAATAAAGCTCATTACAGTCTACAGATTCTGTACTGCCTTTTTGATAAAGTGTTTATTTTTTCCATCATTTTCATCATATCCTGTTTTTAAAAAAGTGATTCTGAATAGTATCCCAAATTCCTACTAGAAGTGAGAAGAGTTATGTGCTATTTGGAATTCAAAATGCATGCTAATTAGTTGCCCACATTTTTGACTGGATGTACCAACTTTTTAAGGGTCTTTGTGCCTATTTTTAATGTCTGCAAGCTGAGATATGGTGTTGTGTGTCAGCCATGTGCAAAATTCCAACATTTCAAATGTGTTTCAATGCCTTGATAACCACAAAGTACAGTTGTCTACACTTATATAAATATAGATGCTTGAGTGTGTTCACTGTTGCAGTCATTACATTTGGGTTATCTGCTAGCAGGTAGCCCTCAGTCGGCCTGATTAACAAAGCCTTGGGTCCTGCGTCAGTTGCTGTCCCTTCTTCCATGACGTCGGGTCATCAGGGGTATAAAACATGCAGCCAGCACCATTACATCAGTTTTTCTTGTCCCAGATGTCAGGTGCCCCCCTAATGGGAAGCAATTAAACATAAAAAGTACAAAGATATACCTCCAACAAAAAAGCAAATACACCAAAAAGGCTTTTAAGCATAGTAAAGGAAAGAGGTATAGCCAAAAGAAGTTAGGGGGCTGGAGGGAGGGTAACCAGGACTGCAACAGTGAATACACTCGAACATCTACATTTATGGTAAGTGTATATAACTGTACTATGTTCTTCGTGTTTCACTGTTGCACTCATTACATTTGGGTAGATTTCCAAAGCTATGGTTGGGAGGAGGAATTTAGATAGCATTAGGGCCAGCTATAATTCCCTGCAAGACTGCAGTGGCAAAGCCAGCTCTGGATTTAGAGAAAATTGGCAACTGATAATGCTTGGCGAAAGTATGTACAGAACTCCAGGTAGCAGCTTCTAGGATGTCCCTGGTAGGGACTCCTCTGAGAAAGGCTGTAGAGGTAGATGCAGCCCAGGTGGAGTGAGGTCTGATCCTCTGGGGGATAGGTTTTCCATGGTGCTTATAGCAGAAATGAATTCAATAATGGCTTATCCATTTAGAAATGGTTTGCTTTGAAATAGCCTTCCCCTCTGCCCCTGCAGCAAATGCCACCAGCAGTTGTTCAGATTTCCTTTGAGGTTTAGTCCTGTCCAAGTAGAATCTAAGTTGTCTGTGCACATCTAAGGAATGCAGTATCCATTCCCCTTTATTCTGTGGATTGGGAAAGAAGGTTGGCAAATGAATGCACTGATTAAGAGCCACACTGGATACCACCTTGGGCATGAAGGGTGGATTGGTTCTGAGGGACACCCTATCCGCATGAAAGATGATGAAAGGCTCCACTGCCATAAAGGCCTGTAATTCAGATACCCTTCTAGCTGAGGTGATTGCTAAAAGGAAAGCTGTTTTCTAAGAAAGAAATTTTAAATCTGCACTAGCAGCTGGCTCAAAAGGAGGTAGAGTGAGTTTTTCCAAAACAAAGTTAAGGTCCCAGGCTGGGGTTGGAGCTCTCCTGGGTGGTCTCAAATTTTTGGCCCCTCTGAGGAACTGCTTGAGCAGTAGATGACAGAAGAGGGGAGGTTCTGTGTTATAATGAGCTGAAATGGCTGAGGCGTGGATTTTAATGGAGGAAAAAGACAGGCCCTTGTGAAACATCTCAGTTAAGTATTGTAAAATCTGAGGTAAATTGGGCGCTGCTGTGCTCATCCCTTGAGACTGGTTCCAGGCACAGAATCTTTTCCATTTTTCAGAATAAGATTTTCTAGTACTAGGCCTCCTTGCCTCTAAAATGATATCCATCATAGGTTTGCTCAGGGATGGTAAAGGAGAGATTAAGTAATTAGACAGGCCGCAAGGCTCAGTGTTAGAAGCTGAGGGTGCAGAATCTGGTTCACCTGCTGAGACAGCAGGGAAGGAGTCTGAGGCAGGTGCCATGGAGATAATTGTGACACACTGCGCAAGAGAGGGTACCATTGTTGGCGTGGCCAGTCTGGAGCAATCAAAATCATCCTTGGTTTGTCCTGTGTAATTTTTAGTAATACTTTGGAGAGCAGAGGCAGAGGGGGGAAGGCACAGGTTTTTCCAGCTGAAGGGTAGAGCATCCACTTTCCAGGCTTGTTTGTGAGGAGTCCTTGTGCAAAATTTGTCAAACTGGTAGTTCTGGGGAGAGGCAAAAAGGTCTATATCTGGGCTCCCCCATTTGCTTGTCAACATGTTGAAAATCCTTGGTTCCAATTTCCACTTGTGTGGGTCCATGAGGTTTCTGCTTAGTTCATCTGCCAGTGTATTTAATTTTCCTGGCAAGAATTGAGCCTGTAGGTGCACTTGGTAGCTCAAGGCTGTGTTCCATAATGCCATGGCTAGTCTGCAGGGGGGGGTAAAAATGCGTACCCCCCCTGCTTGTTTATGTACCACATAACAGTGGTGTTGTCCGTCTTTACCATTAGTTGTCCTGGAAGAATGTGGTCCTTGAAGGCTGTCAGAGCAATCTGTACAGCTAACATTTCTTTTTGATTGATATGCAGGTGCATTTGACTTGGGTTCCATTTGCCCTAAATGCACTTACCTGCCAGGTGAGCCCCCATGCATAGTCTGATGCGTCTGTTGTTAGGGTTTGGGGGGCAGGGGGTGGTGTGAAATGTAGTCCCTTATTTTGGTGGCAGGCCTCTGCCCACCAAAGGAACTCTAGGTGTAGGCAAGGTACGACAGGAATCATTGTTTCTAGGTCTTGAGAATGCTGACACATTAGGCTTTTTAGATACCACTGTAGTGTCCTCATATGCAGTCTTGCATATGGAATTAGAAGAATGTAGGAAGCCATGAGCCCCAAGGCTTGCAGTATTTGTCTTGCAGATAGCAGGGTTTTTGTGGCCACTTGATTAAAGTAGGTTGTCAAATGAATTTGTTTCTCTGGTGTGAGGTAAGCCATCTGGGAAGTTGTATTCAAGCTTGCTCCCAGGAATATAATTTGTTGAAGGGTACGAGGTGTGATTTAGTTTCATTTATGGTGTACCCCAGACAAGTTAGAACCCTTTGTACAAAGGCCAGATGATTCAAAAGTATGTCCTGGCTTTCTGCCTGAATTAGACAATCGTCCTGGTATGGATAAACTTGAATAGTTCTTTGCCTGCAAATTGCAATAACTGGAGCTAGGCACTTTGCGAATACCCTGGGCGCAGTAGATAAGCCAAAGGGCAGTGCAGAGAACTGATAGTGTGTGTACCCTACTTTGAAGCGTAGGTATCTTCTGCAAGATTCCCTGATTGAGATGTGCAGGTATGCTTCTCTTAAATCTAATGTTGCCAACCAGACATCTTTGCCTAGCATAGGAAGTAATTGAAGAGTCAATCTTGAATTTTGGAATCTCCAAAAAGGTGTTTAGAGTAGACAGGTCCAGGATAGGACGCCATTAATTCTTTTCTGGGTACCAGGAAAAGTCTGGAGTAGAAACCTTGTCCCTTTTCCTCTTCTGGTACCAGCTGAATAGCCCCCATGCTTAAGAGAGAAAGTACTTGTTTTTGGGCCTCTGCCCACTGATTTGGGGGTAGGTCCAGCCACCCACTTGGTGTTGGCAACATGTGGAAGTGAAATCTGTATCCCTAGGACACTATATTTAAAACCCATTTGTCCTGGGTAATGAGTTCCCAATTCTTTGCATGAAGAGCAATCTTCCCCCCAAAGGAGCAGTCAGTTGATAAGTGCTTGGGAATTTTAAAAGGAAGTCATTGAGACAGTTTACCATAGGGGGAGTCTTATTATTCCCAGATTTGGAAGTGAAGGCCCACCACTGCATAGTTCTGTGTCCCCTGGGACTGAAACCTGGGGTATTTGCTGTGAATGGGTTTGGCTTGAGAAGACCTGGAAGTGGCTGGAAAGGACCAATTCTTAGAGGGCCAGTGCCTACTAAATCTAGGAGGCTGAACTTGTAAAAAATCTTTAACAGTTTGCATATATTTAGCTTTATCTTCCATCTTTTTAAGAACTTCCTCAGCCTTGTTGCCAAACAGGCAGTCCTGATTTAAAGGAGCATCCAACAATTTAGCTTTAACATGATCAGGCAAAGATTGCCCCTTAAGCCAAGCATGCCTTCTGAGCACAGACCCAGTAACAGCAGCCCTGCAAGAGGCCTCTAATGAATCAAAACCACATTGCAAAGTACGTTTTCCAACTTGTTCAGCAGAATGCATTAAATCCTGTAATTCTTTATTTTCCACACAGTCAGGAATCAACATAATTTTCTGTTTAAGCAGTCCAATAACATGTTGCTGATACTTTAAAATATGAAGCTGGCAGTTTAAAGCCCTAATGGCCAAAGTTGCAGAAGTGTAAACCTTCTTATCCCATCTATCCAGCGCTCTGGAGTCTCTATCAGAAGAGGTAGGATTTTTAGCAGTAGAAGCCTTAATGCCCTTGGGCCCCTGTGAAATAGTCTCCAGATATGCAATAGGATTTTTAAAAAGGAACTTGTGGGACTCAGGGACCCTGTGGTATCTGTCAGGTTTTCTGGGAGCAGGAGGCAGGGAATCAGGGCCCAAACTAGATTCCAAAAAAGCATCATCAACAATGTCTAGTACAGGAAGAATAGCTAAAGGCCTATGCTGAGGCAGGAGAAGGAATTCCCAAAGCCTCTTTTGTAAATTAGAAAAACCTGGCTTTCCCAGTGGAAATGCTCCCTTAAGAGTGTCTAAGGTTTCCCCAAAAGAAAAATCATCAGGAGGGGAAGCAGAGGGAATGGAGTCCTCTGCATCAGAATCTTCATAAGTAGATAAGGGCAAATCCAGATCATCAGAAGAATCAGAAAAAAACAGAATCCTGATCAGAAGATTCATAAACAACTTCAGTCCTAGGCCTCTTAGAAGGGCAGGGGGGGGGGGGTTGGCTACCCCTGATTAGAGTTGTTAGATCTTCAGCCATTCTTATCATTTGTTTCTTAGGCATAGAGGCCTGAGCATGTGGCCTGGGTGTTGTTTTTTTAGGCATGGATCGAGATTTAGGCCTAAGTAAAGAAGGAGGCGTCAGTTCAATGTGCAAGTCCGTAGGCCTGAATACACCCTCAGAAGCCAGTGCCTGCACAGCGGCTCCAGACCCATCCAAGGTAGATACATCCGCAGGTTCCATAGTTGAAGCATCTCGCGGCATACCGGACTCCGAATGGGTCTAAGTAGAGGCCTGCAAATCAGAAGTAGCGGGTATCAGGGGCTGCGAAAGTGCCTCACTGAGTACCGGCGAACGGGCGACTGACTTAGAAGCGTCGTCGGCAGTTTTGGACCTTGGCGGCCTGTCTCTGTCTTTATCTTTGCGTTTTTTCAGAATCCTGGTAGTCGGATGGCTAACCAATGACATTTCTGGATAATTAAACTGAGAACCGAAATATTTAGAGGTGAAAATATACAGACAACGGATAGTGCACTGATTAAATAAAGCACAAAACCGACAGCAAGGTACGTCGTGGTCAGGGCCTAGGCAAGGAGTACAGTACAAATGAAAATCCTTATGAGGTATTTGCTTCCCACAAGTAATGCAATTATTAACTTTTACTGACATCGGTAAGGAGCAAAAAAAGTTTCCCCAACAGGGTACTTAGCTTTAGTTTGAAGACTTTGGTTCTGAAACTCGAATACAAAACTTTCAGCAGTCGGCCGACCGGCACTTGCAAACTGCTTCTGCTTCGGACACCGCGGCAAGAAAGACTGAATAAAATGGCGTTGGCTGCATGTTTTATACCCCTGACAACCTGACGTCATGGAAGAGGAGACAGCAACTGACGCAGGACCCAAGACTTTGTTATTCAGGCTGACTGAGGGCAACCTGCCAGCAGATTACTCAAATGTAATGACTGCAACAGTGAAGCACGAAGAACATCGGTGTTAAGTAAAGCTGGATTAATGTTAAATTTAAGTCAAATTGTAAAGGGTTTGGTCTGCATATTTGATCTGACAAAAATTTTCCACCAGATGCCCTTCCTGACTAGGATTGGGACCGGCACAAAAAAATACACTGGCTTTTACATCCCCCAAGACAGGAGTCAGAGCTGGAGGTGACAAAGTTAAAGATGTTAAGATTTGCACTGGGTGTGATGAGGATGGACAGGATTAGAAATTAGTATATTATAGGGTCAGCTCAGGTTGGAAGGTTTGGAGACAAAGCCAGAGAGGCGAGATTGCGTTGGTTTGGACATGTGCTGATGAGGGTTGCTGGGTATATTAGGAGAAGGATGCTAAGGATGGAGCTCCCAGATAAGAGGAATACATGAAGGTGTAAGATAAGGTTTATGGATGTGGTGAGAGAGAACATGCAGGTGGTTGGTGTGACATAGCATGATGCAGAGGACAGGAAGAAATGGAAACAGATGACCCACTGTGGCGATACCTAAAGAAAACCGAAAGAAAAGTAAGAAAGTAGTGGTAAAGGGTTTGGAAAATAAAGAAAATAAATGGATTTTGTTTACTAGTAAAAGCCTAAATATATTAGGAATCAGGTTTGTTGAAAGTGGAAAAATAAAACAATGTTGAAAAATTTTGGATGAAATAAAGTTAGTTGGTGAAAAACACTATTTATCCTTTACAAAGAAGGTATATGTTTTAAATAGGTATACACTGAGAAAGCTGGATTATTTGGGGAGTAATTACATATTTTTAGGAAAATGGAAAAAGGAATCGTTATTTTTCAGTTTTATTTGAGGATCAAGATTCAATCCAGTGAGACAAGGAATTGCATATAGTAAAAAAGAATTAGGTGGTTTGAATTAAAAAAAAAATGAGATGTGCATTTGGTACATATACACCTTTTTTGATATTAAAAAATATGAAAAAGGAAAGTTTCCTGATTAGGAAAATATTGTATGTAAAACAAAGAGACAGAGAAAAGGAAAGGGGAATGACAATGGTAAAAACATACTACTTAACTGTTCAGATTTTCACAGAATGTCCACATTTTTGCCTCACATTTTTGGTCTGTTCCTCATAAAATGTGCAATTTTCTGGCAACTCACTGAGATAATCTGAGGACTGAAGTCACTACATAAAGATATACATTTGAGTTATCGACTTCATATCCGTCAAAAAAATGCATGCTAAGACAAACCCTGTTATTCTAGCAACTCTATAACTTTACAAGAGCAATATTTAAAATCTGTCTGTATTTCTTTGCCCTTGTCCCCCATTCTGTCAGGCTGTGTCCAGATTTTTTGCACTAAAAAGTTAAGAGGTATAGTAAAAAAGAGGAGAGCAGAGAAGAAAACTTATTATTTAATATAACCATGGAGGAATAAGGATGAGATTAAAAAGTAATAATAATAGAAGGGAAAGATTTGAAGATTTTTATGAGACTAGAATTTTGTGGAGATTCTTACTGGATAAGTTGTCTATAAAATGAAGTATGAAATATAAAGCAATGGAGGACAGAACATTTAAAGTTTGTAAAGAAGAAGAAGAAACAACAAAACACTTAGGTTCATAGGTTCATAGGTTCATACTAGGCTATCTGCCCGAGGGCATTTACAAGCCTAGCCCATAGTTTTGTGGCTTACGCCACCCCTTTAGTATGGGGAACTATACCCATTATTTTGCTGTGCCTCTGTTGAGCAGTGACACTGAGGTAATCCCTGGGGTATATCTGCGATCTCCCATCCATTGGTCAAGATTTCTCTTGAACAAGGCCAGCGAGGTGCTCTGCCTCACATATACCGGGATTTTATTCCACAGCATAGGGAGTCTTTGGGTGATGAATCTATCCCTCCAGCACGTCCTATTAATAGCCGTGTCGTGGTTTAAGTCTCCCGCCCTTGTGGCTCTGACGGATCTAGATTTTTGAGGTGAAGCATATTCATCAAATCTGGGTTTGACATGGCCTTGTATGTTAGGCAAAGGTCACCTCTGAGCAAGCGGTAAGCGACTGAATAGAGCTGGAGTTCTTTCAGTCGGGCAGCATAGGACAGATGTTTGAGACCCTTTATCCTTTTGGTGAGGAACTTTTGTGGTCTCTCCAGCTGCTGCAAGTGTCGGGTCAGATACATTCCGAATGGGGCATTGTACTCAATCATTGGTCTGATGAGTGATGAGTATAGGGAGACTATGACCTCCCTTGATCTAGATGAGAATCCCTTCATGATAAGGTGGGCAATGTAGAAGGTCTTCCTAACTACTTTAGCTACATGGGTGTCGAATGACAGACTATTATCAACCTGGGTCCCCAGGTCCCTGATAACTTCTTCTGTACTCAGTGGATTGCCACCTATTTGGTAGCTAGGGGTAACCTTGTTTTTCCGAAGGGTATGACTATGCATTTTTGGCATTTAACTTTAGGCCATGGCTCTGGCACCAGTTATCCGCTTCTGTGAGACCCTTCTGAAGGATATCTGTGTCAGATGTGTTTTCTACTATGGCCAGTTTGCAGTCATCTGCAAACTTTGTCAGCCATAACCCTCCTGTGTTTGCTTGTACTGGAAAAGTAGATGCCAAACAAGAGTGGGCCCAGGACTGAGCCCTGTGGTACACCACTTGTGACAGGCTTTGAGTCTGACATGGCGCCAGCAACTCTGACCCTGTGGGTTCTGTCACTCAGCCAGTTTGCAACCCATCTTGTGATGTATGGGTTAACATTTAAGCTGATGAGTTTTTCAATGATACCCGAGTGGGGTATTGTATCAAAGGCCTTCGCCAGATCGAGGTAGGCTGTATGGACTGCCTTTCCTCATCAATGGCTTTGGTGACTGTTTGAAAAAGTCAACCAAGTTTAGAAGGCATGATCTGCCTTTGACAAAGCCAAACTGGGATGGATCCAAAGTCTGCAAATTCCTATGTCTTTATTTATGAGGTCCATTATGATCCTCTCCATGGCTTTGCAGATAAGGCTTGTCAAGCTAATGGGCCGGTAATTTCCAGGGTCGGTGGAGGCACCGCCTTTGTGAAGTGGGACCACAGTTGCAGTGCCACTCCTGGGTAATGCATCCAGAGGTAAGACTATGATTAAACAGCTGTCCTAGCTGTGGGTTTAATTCCTCGTTGAGTTCGTGGAGCACACAGCCGGGGACACCATCAGGTCCCATGGATGCTGTGTTTTTTGCTTTGGAGAGAGCAGTTCTCACTTGGGCGTTGGAGATGTTTGGGGGGCTGCAATCGCTTGGTATAGATATCTATCTATCTACTTTTTATTGTAAAAACAATGAATATTTTTGGAACAATTTCAAAATGAGTATAGGTGGGAAGTTTTCAAACTATAAAACATGGATATAATACGGAATGGGAAATATAAAAAAAATGTGAAGCTGACAGATGGGATAATATATTAATGACAACAATATAGGCATAGTGAAAACAAGATGTGATGAACTGCAGTATAATAACAGGAATTATGAAGATGTGCTGCTTGAAACAAGATGGCTGTGTGTTGAAAAGAATGGGAGGATACAATTAAAGATGTTAAAGTTTATGAAGCTGAAGTTGTATAATGTCGTAAATGTAGAAATGTAAATACAATGGAACGGCTATGATGACGTAAGATGTATGAGTTCCCATCATTTTTGTTAAGTGCTCACATGAGTGACTGGCACAACAGCTAACCCATAAATCTAGAAGAACTGAACAGAAGCAAGTCATCAAACTGAACGTGACTGTTATTGTGCAGGATCAGGGCACTGTGGGGATTGAGGTACTGCTCTTTTCTCCACTGTGATGCACTCTCAGAGTCAGTACATATAACTAGGAGAGGGCTTTGAGGTGAGGATTTGCCCCCTTGTAAATAAAAAGAAGTTATGTACTCACCATAACATTCCATGTTGGTAGTCCATCTCACCCTTCATTTTTATATATGGGTTTGGAGCCGATCCTCGGCTCTGACTCGGCCGCTTTATAAGCTCAAAGACTTCTGGTTGGCTCGTGGCTAAGCAGATATCCCATAGTACACCAGTACAAACCCCAAATCTTGTTTGTTGCTCACTAGAAGAAATAATCATAACAGACAAACCAATACTAAAGGGTCTCCAACCAAAGATAACCAAAAATATTAGTACCTCCAGATTCTTCCAGGGTGGGGACAGGAGGGTGGGTTGGTAAAAATGAAAGGTGAGATGGACTACCAACATGGAACGTTATGGTGAGTACATAACTTCTTTATGTTGTGTAGTCCAATCTCACCTTCATTTTTACATATGGGACAGCGTCCCTAGCGCCTTATTCTTGGGTGGCTCACTGGAAAATACTCCTGAGCATCGTGGAGCCAAAGGATGCTCTAGCCCTGGAAGCTAAACCAATCTGTAATGTGTAATAAAAGTGTGAAGGATAGCTCACGTAGCTGCTGCACAAATATTATCAAGTGGGACCCTGGCTTGAAAGGCTGCAGAGGTAGACAGAGACCTGGTAGAATGAACCTTGATCTTGAAGGGTAAAGGTCTGCCCTCCGAATTGTAGACAAAGGCTATGCAACTGGAAATCCAATTAGATTGTGCCACTTTAGAAACTGGTAAGCCCAATCTGGATTCAGAAAAGGAAATGAATAGTTGATCTGATTTCCTAAACTCCTTGGTCCGATGCAAATAAAAACGTAGCTGTCTATGAACGTCTAGCTGATGAAACATATTCAGCCGTATTACAGTGATTAGGGAAGAAAACTGGGAGTTCTATGAATTGATTTAAGGTGGCATGAGAAGAAACTTTGAGGACAAAGGACGGGTTAGTACGCAGTGAGACGGGTTAGTACGCAGTGAGACCCTGTCTTTATGAACGATCAAATAAGGTGGCTTAACAGGTAAGGCTTGTAACTCCAATACTCGTCTAGCTGATGTGATAGCCACCAAAAACAAAGTCTTCCAACACAAAAATTTCAATGAGGATGAGTGAGAAGGTTCAAACAGGGAAGATGTCAGTTTGGACCACACAAAATTTAAATCCCAAGAAGCCACAGGTTCTTGGAGAGGTGGCCTCAACAGAGTGGCTCCTTTCAAAAAGGTCTTGCATAGCTTATGAGACATTAAATTGGTGTCTGGAAATCCTAAATGGAAACGGAAATGAGAAATAGCCGCCAATTGAACTCTGACAGTGGCAGCGGCAGATCCTTGCTGAAAAAGCTCGGAGAGAAATTCCAAAATTACAGGGATAGAAGCAGTGTAGGGATCTACATTCATGTTCTATGCCCAAATAGAAAATCTTTTCCATTTACTGCCATATAGTCTCCTAGATGAAGGTTTATGGGAGGACATAAGGATATGTGACACTGAGGAAGATGCATCATGAAGCCTGACTAGGGATGGAACTGGAGCAGCCACGCTGTCAATTTGAGGGTGTGGATCGAGGGATGTAGTGAACCTGACATGTGAGTCAACAGATCTGGAGCTGGGTCCAGAATCCAAGGATGGTCCAGGAGAAGAGGTTCGAGGAAGGGGAACCAAACCTGATGACGCCAGTAAGGAACAATGAGGATTAACTTGCATCCTAGCCGTCTGGCTTTCTGAATCACTTTGGAAATGAGAGGAAATAGAGGAAAAGCATACAGAAGACCCAGGGGCCAATCGTGAGCTATAGCGTCTTTGGGTGTCTCCCCCAGAGGGGGAATGAGAGAAAAATGGCTGCTGCATTTGGCATTGACTGGACTGGCAAAAAGGTCACAGCAAGGCTGTCCCCATTGCGGAAAATCTGTTCCGCTGTTTCGTGTTTCAGAAACCACTCGTGAGGCAGTAGGATCGCCTGGCTGAGCATGTCGGCTATCACGTTGGTCATCTCTGGGATGTGCGTTGCTACCAGAAAGTGCTGGGAAGAAATTGCCCATTCCCAAACTCGCATGGCCTCTCAACAGAGTGGGTAAGATCTGGTACTACCCTGTTTGTTGATATACCAAACTACCGACATGTTGTCTGTTTGTATCGCAATAGTCCCTAGAAGAAGAAGGTCTTGAAGTGCTTGCAACACCAGGAGCACTGCCCCCATCTCCAGAACATTGACATGCAGGTAAACCTCATGTTCTTGCCATGTGCCTTGGACAGTCCTGCTGAGATAATGCCCCCCCCCTGATCTGGGAGGCACAAGTGGTCACACTGGCAATGGGTTGGGCAGGAACAAAGGGGGTGCCCATCGTGCTATCCACCAAAGGAGGTCCTCCTTGCATGATTCTATTAGCAGAATATGGTGATTCAGCGGAAGATATTGGAAGGACCATTGGGAAAACAGAAGTCACCGGAGAACTCTCATGTACAACCTGGTTAATGGTACTAATAGGATGGTGGATGCCATAGTTCCGAGGAGCTGAAGAACACACTTTGCTTTGACCTTCCACAACGGCAGAAAATTTGAAAGATTAAATTTTGTGCCCTTTCGGCAGGGAGACGAGCTGTCATGTTCACTGTGTCTACCTCTGAGCCTATAAAATTCACAGACTGAGTGGGCAATAATGCAGATTTTTCCCAATTTATGGAGATCCCTAACTGAACATAAAGTTGAATAGTGGCGTCCCTGTTTTGGAGAAGTAGATGCCTGGTAGGGGCAGTCAGGAGCCAGTCGTCCAAGTACAGAAACACCTGGAATCCTGGACGTCTCAGGTGAGCTGTCACTACTGCCATGCATTTGGTGAACACCCTGGGGGCTGTGATGAGACCAAAGGGCAGAGCACGAAACTGATAGTGACTGGCTCCCAGCCGGAAGAGTAGACAGCTCCTGGATGCCTTGTCCATTTTTATATGGTAGCAGACATCCTGGAGATCTATTGAGCACATCCAATAGTCTTTCCCTAACAAAGGGAGTATCGACTGCAGTGTTACCATCCAAAACTTGTCCTTCTTCACAGATTCGTTTAATCTGCTGAGTTCCAATATTGGCCTCCAGTCTCCTGTTCGTTTTGGGACTAAAAAGAACCTGGAGTAAGTTCCGGATCCTATCTGGTCTGCTGGGATGGATTTGATGACTCTTTTTTAAGAGCAACCTGTTGATCTCCACAGTTGCCTGATCCCTGACATTGGGTGGTACATCTGGGATCTTCTTGGGAACAAACGGTAACAACTCTTTGTACCCACTTGTCTTGGGTTATACTTAGCCAGGCTTCTGGATACAAAGAAATGTGACCACCGACCGGCCCCAGAGAATCGCAGTCGGGCTCCATATCAGGAACGCTGATAAGCCTGTCCCCGAAAGGAATCATGACCTTGTTGGTATTGCGGACCGCCCCTGCCTCTAGGGCGACATCTCCTATTTCTTTCTCCTCCTCTTCTGCCTCTGAAGGAGGGTTCACCCTATGTGTCCGGAAAGACCCACTGGGACTTCTTGAACCACATTTTACTGCCCCTTTGACCTTTAGGGTATGGTCTAGAGGGAACAGTAAAACGTACTCCCACGACAGAGAGCGTCTTTCCTTCTTGCTCACACCAAGTGAGTGTGTCCTTCACCTTAGATCCAAACAATGAGGAACCATCAAAGGAGCGTTGGTGAAAGTGGACTTGAACGGTTCCACAAAATTACACAAGCGCATCCAGGAGTGACGCCTTAGGGCAACTCCTGAACCCACTGCTCTACCCGCTCCATCAGCCGCATAAGAAATAAGTCGCATGGAGGAGTTAACTATAGAATTTAGGGTGGACAACAGAGCAGAAATCTTGTCAGGGACTCCCTCAGTACATGTACCCTGTATAGAATCTCCCAACTCCTTAAGGAGATCCCTATGCAATCTCGTAAAGTGAGTGACATAGTTCATCGATTGAAGAGTAAAAGCTGCTGAACTGAAGACATGCTTCCCATACCTGTCCATCTGTTGAGACTCCTTATTCGGCAGATGGACAGAAGTCGTCTCAGCAAGCTCCTTTTTAGTGGCCACCGCCACCACTATGGCATCTACGGGGACACCTTTGGACAAAAATGTTTTATCTGGAGGGGCAGAAAGAAACTTGCTGGGTCTCCTAGGTGTTGGCTCCACAGCATCGGGAGTATCCCACACCTTTCGACTAACTAAATCCATCAGTTCGTCAAAAGATGGAAACACACAAGAGGCAGAAGGTTGAGACCCGAAAGCCTTCAGGTACACCGACTCCTCATCAGAAGGGTTAACAGTGGGCCAGCCGCACCTCTGCTTAAGGATCTCCAGGATGTCCACGAAGGAGACATCAGAGGACAACTTGGGGGATCCTTCTGACTCCTCGAAGTCAGTGTCAGCTGTCAAAGACACATCCTGGGAGTCAACATGCTTCCTCTTGCATGTCTTCTTCCTGGGGGGCTCCTCAGAAGGGCATTCTGGGGAGGTCAAGGAAGAGTGGTGGCCACCAGCCGGTGGTTCCTGAGGCTGAGGGTCTCTGCTGTCTCCGGAGAGAGTAGGGGCTGAGACCGAAGTGGGTGCTCTAGGGGGGAAGAGTGCTGGTACCCTTGGTGGCAACTGGTGACTTGGACAGTACGCTCCTCATCATCTCGAATGCCGACCTCTCTGGCTCCGAGGACCTCTCCTGCTCCGAAGAGACCGAGGATGCCATCGGCGCCAGAGCTATTGGCTCTGAGATAGACGCAGGGTCCGAACTCACCCTACCAGAAGCGCCGAGAGGGAGACTCGGAACCGAAGACCGATTCCAACCTTCCCTGTCGGCACTGACTGGAGAGCTTCGGCCCCTGGACACAACAGACAAGACCAAAAGTGTCGGAGCAGAGCTCAGCTCTGAAGCAACTGCAAGTGGAGCTGCAGCCAAGGGTTCCACCAATGGCACCAAGCCTTCCGACTCTGACAAACCAGCTTGGCTCAGAGGAGGAATAACAATCGAGGGAATAACAGGTTTCATAGGCTCCAGAACTGATTGGGTCAGAGCCAACAATTTAGATAGAACAGACTTCAGCAGTCTCAAGACCACCCTCTCCACATCTTCATCAGAAAGGTTCCTGGAAGACCTGGAGGACATAGTCGGGGATCTTGATCTTGGAGGAATAGCAGGTTTCATAAATTCAATGGTCGGCTCCGACAAACTAGGATCACACCCTGTCACCACAATGTTGCTCTCAGTCGGCTCCGAAGTCAGTGGAGCAGATGAGGCCGATTTTGCCACTTTAGAAGGTGGCTCCGAGACACCAGCCGGTGCCGGTGAAGGTCTTTTTGAAGACCTAGACTTAGCAGATTTAGTGGACTTGGAACAAGAGAAAGAGCTAGACAAGGCTTCCTCAAAGGAAGGCTTTAAAATACCCTTTAGAATTAGCTTGTTCCTTCTCTCCTGTAACACTCTAGGGGAGAAGGCATGACAAAACAAGCAAGTCTCTTGCAAATGGATGACCCCTAAGCAATAAACACATAGACCATGACCATCCATCAATGACATTTTTTGGGAGCACTTCATGCATTTTTTGAAGCCCGAAGGCTTGTGCTCCTTAACCTCTTTAAACATACACACAGATGAAAGGAGAAGAGAAGTAAAAGGGAGGACTAGGTCCTCTAACTTAAATGGGCCTAGCCCTGAAGGAGGAAGAAACACCATGAGGACTAGGTCCTCTGACTAAAACGGCCTAGTCCAGAAAAGAAAGGAACAGCTAGGTCTTCTAACATAAACAGACCAGCGAAAATTCACACACACACACACAGAAAACCCTTTCACGCAGAAAACCCTGAATCTGCTAAAGATTAACAGAGGAAGCTGAAACTGGAGTTTCGAACAACGAACTCCACCACCGTAATAATCAACACCAGCGGATAACCGCCAAAACCAAACTGCTCTACAAACTGTAGACTGGAAAAAAACACTAGCGTTATCAATCTATCCGCACTAACAGTAAGCATGAAACTGGTACACAGGATACCACAAAGCACATTAACAGGCCCAAGGCCAACGCTTGCACTAAAAGGTGCAAAGGAGCTAATTACCTAAAAATTAGTAACCTACACTAACGAGTACTAATGCAACAACAAATGTACTACACTAATATAACTTTGAACAAGATTTTAAACAATGTAAGCAAGAAAAAAAATTAACACTTAGCCAGAGCCGAGAGAAGCACAACCGAACTTGACGTGGCAAACGAGATCTGGGGTTTGTACTAGTGCACTATGGGATACCTGCTTAGCCACGAGCCAACCAGAAGACTTCGAGCTTATAAATCGGCCGAGTCAGAGCAGAGGATGAGCTCCGAACACGTATATAAAAATGAAGGTGAGATTGGACTACACAACATCTACTGTTTTGTGATCAGTTTGATGTTTTTGCTCTGTGTTGTTCAACGTTACATTTTTTGAGCCTTTTAGGTTTTATAATGTTTGATTTGCTAGTGTGAGCATTCAATAACAGAACAGGAAGCCATACACATACACACACACACACACACACACACACACACACACACACACACCTATAGATATAGGTATATATAAGCAACCCCTACTCTTTTTTCCAATAAGTTGCATAAAATCTTTTACATCCACTGGAACAACTACCAACACAACCAGACAGGGCCTCTGTTTACTGTCCAATCCAAAGGACAATGGCTGTAGGTTCTTTAAGTGTACAAGATTCTGAGTCATATTTATTAAGTCCTAACAGGGAAACAGGGAAGCAGAGATGAACAGAGGCTCAATCAGCTCTTGCTGTGGCAAGACGGTAGAAGTCTTTTGCTAGATTGCCTTGGGCCTATATCTGTTAAGGCTGCCTGTGAATTTCTCATACATGGGCGGATGCCAAGAACCTCAACCTTTAGAACCAGGAATGCCCTTGCACACCAACAGGATACAGCCCTCACCCTAAGAAATCAAGATGGAGGCATTAGAAACAGACATCCAAGGGAAGCACTCAAGCTGACTAAATGACTGGAGGATTTCAGCTTTGGAGGATGATGTGCTACCATCCTAGAGCATGGCAGCCTCTGGAAAGGCCTTGGATCACTCTCTAGACCATCCAGGTCAGGAGCTACAAAAGTGCCTCACTGGACCGGATGCTTTTAAGCCTCAGTATGTGTTCAGCTTCCACCAGAATGCCATCCTACTCTCTTACACCTTTCTTGTGAGTATGTCTCTCTATTCTCCTTTCTTATGGGAAATCAGCAGTATGCTTTGCAGATTTAGTGGCCCTGATCAAGTCACACAGCCTTCAATTCAGATGGTCCTGGAGAGTCTTTGCTCTCCACTTAATGGTCTTCTGGCTGAAGCATGCATAGTAAGGGCAGCTACAGATGTCATGCATAAGCCCCAGCAATATAAACACCTCATTGTTTTAACAAATATGCATGCCTGATGTTAAAAAAAAAACTACAAAGGTATAGATATGCATAGTGTAATCAAAGGAAAGTACAGTTGTGTACACTTACCATAAATGTAGATGTTAGAGTGTATTCACTGTTGCAGTCATCACACTTGGGTTATCCTGCCAGGCGTAGCCCTCAGTCGGCCTGAATACCAGAGGATTAGTATTTTTGCTTCAGTTGCTGTCGCTCCAGGACTGACGTCAGGTCGTCAGTGGTATAAAATCAGGCAGCCAATGCCATTACACCAGTTTTTCTTGCCCCAAATGTCAGGCGCCCCCAAATGAGGAGCTAGGTTACAGTGGAAGAAACCACCAGTAGAAAGTAAATACTAAAAATCCCTGTAAGGAGTGAGGAAGAGAGAGAGACAAGGGGGAAGGAGGGTGGGAAACCAGGACTGCAACAGTGAATACACTTGAACATCTACATTTATGGTAAGTGTACACAACTGTACTATGTTCTGTATGTTTCACTGTTGCAGTCATCACACTTGGGTTAATTCCCAAAGCTGAAGAAAAGGGTGGAGGCAGTCAAGAACACTGGGGGCTGGCTAGGATGTCCTGCAAGACTACGGTTGCAATGCCTGCCCTGCATTTGGAAAAGATAGGCAGGTGGTAATGCTTGGTGAAGGTATGAACAGAACTCCATGTTGCAGCCTCCAGGATGTTTCTGGTAGGGTCCCCTCTGAGAAAAGCTGCAGAGATGGAAGTTGCCCTGGTGGAATGTGTGCTGACCCCCTTAGGGGGCAGTTTCCTGTGGCATTTGTAGCAGAAATGGCTACAATATGCTATCCATTTGGAGATTGTTTGTTTGGAAATGGGCTTGCCCTCTGCCCCTGCTGCAAAGCTGACTAGAAATTGGTCAGT
Organism: Protopterus annectens; assembly: GCF_019279795.1. Taxonomy (NCBI): domain Eukaryota; kingdom Metazoa; phylum Chordata; order Ceratodontiformes; family Protopteridae; genus Protopterus; species Protopterus annectens. Next base: position 117,076,922 of record NC_056727.1, on the reverse strand, counting down.
CTTTCTAAAAGATTTAGTCCTATCCAGGTAGAATCTGAGCTGTCTGTGCACATCTAGAGAATGCAGAATCCTTTCCCCCTTGTTTTGTGGGTTCAATAAAAAAGGTGGGCAAATGAATTGATTGGTTGAGAGCCACACTGGACACCACTTTAGGCATGAAAGTTGGGTTAGTCCTGAGGGAAACCCTGTCAGCATGAAAAATGATGAACGGCTCTACAGCCATGAGTGCTTGTAGCTCTGAAACTCTTCTAGCTGAAGTGATGTCCAGAAGCAAGCCTGTTTTCCAAGAGAGGAATTTTAACTCTGCTGAAGCTGCAGGCTCAAAGGGGGGTATAGTGTGAGCTTTTCCAACACAAAGTTAAGGTCCCAAGCTGGAATAGGAGCTCTTCTGGGTGGCCTTAAATCGTTAGCCCCTCTTAGGAACTGTTTGAGGAGAGGGTGAGAAAAGAGAGGTGGGTCTTTGCTGTAAAGAGCAGACATGGCAGAGGCATGAATTTTAACAGAAGAGAAGGATAAGGCCACTGTGTAGTAGGTCTGCTAGGTAATCCAAGACGAGAGATAGGGAGGGTTGTGCTGCTTCAGCTCCTTTAGCCTGGATCCAGGTGCAATACCTTTTCCAATTGTTAGCATAGGATTTCCTAGTGCTGGGGCATCTGGCCTCACATATAACATCCAGGACTTGCTTGTTTAGGCTAGCAACTGGAAGAGAGGTCAGTGAATAAGCCATGCTGCCAGGTTCACGGTCTGCAGTTATGGATGCATGAATTCTCCATTCTGCAGGGTCAGGAGAGTTGGGATCTGAGGTAGGTGCCATGGTGGCAGGCAAGACAGACTATGCAGCAGTGGGTACCAGTGCTGGCATGGCCAGTCTGGGGCAATCAAGTTTGCTCTTGGTTTGTCCTCTCTTATTTTAAGTAGTACTGTTGAAAGTAGAGGCAGAGGGGGAAATGCATAGATCGAGAGGTTTACCCATTGGAAAGATAGGGCATCCACTTTCCAGGCCTTACTGTGAGGTTCCCTGGTGCAGAATTTGCTGAGCTGGTGATTGTTGTGGGAGGCAAAGAGGTCCACCTTCGGGGTTCCCCATTTCTGGTTTAGAAGATTGAAAGTGCTGCGGTCTAGCTGCCACTCATGTGGGTCTAGGAGGTTTCTGCTTAAGTTGTCTGCCAGAGTGTTTTGAGAGCCTGGCAGGAATTGTGCTTGCAGGTGAATTTGCATGGCTGAAGCAGTGTGCCAAAGGGTCATGGCGAGCCTGCAGAGGGGATAACAGTGAGTTCCTCCCTGACTATTGATGTACCACATCACTGTGGTGTTGTCTGTTTTGATTAGTGGAGGCCCCTGGAAGAGTAGGGGTCTGAAAGCTGTCAGAGCGTGCTGAACAGCTAGCATCTCATTTTGGTTGATGTGCAGATGTATTTGATTTGGGCTTCAATGGCCCTGAATGCACCTGCCATCCAGGTGTGCACCCCAGGCATAATCTGATGCATCTGTGGCTAGCGTCTGGGTGGCATGGGTTGTGATAAGGGAAGACCTTTGTTGTGGTTGCATGCTGCTGCCCATCAAAGTAAATCTTTCCTTAGACAGGGTAACATAGGTATGACAGTTTCCAGGTCTTGAGTGTGATGACACCAAAGGCTTTTTAGGTACCATTTAAGTTTCCTCATATGCAGTCTGGCATATGGAATGAGTAGAATGCAGGATGCAATGAACCCTACTGCTTGCAGGATTTTCCTTGCGGATAACTGGGTTCTGGTGGCTAGTTGAGAGAAGTAGCCTGTCACATAGGCTTGTTTTTCTGGAGTAAGGAATGCCATCTGGGATGCTGTGTCCAGGTTTGCTCCCAGGAATACAATTTTTTGAGTGGGTACTAGTTTGGATTTCTTTTCATTTATAGTATACCCCAGGGAGATCAGTAGGTTCTGTATAAAGGTCAGGTGCTGTAACAGCTTTTCCTGACTGCCTGCCTGAATCAGGCAGTCGTCTAAGTAGGGGTAAATTTGAATATTCTTTTGTCTGCAAAAAGCAATGGCTGGAGCCCGGCATTTTGTGAAAACTCTGGGAGCAGTGGATTATCCAAAGGGAAGCGCAGAGAACTGAAAGTGCATAGATCCTGCCCTGAAACGTAGATATTTCCTGCAGGAATCCCTGACTGGGATGTGTAGATAGGCCTCTTTTTGGTCTAGGGTGGCTAACCAAGCATCCTTGGAGAGCATGGGAAGAAGCTACTGGTGGGTGAGCATTTTGAATTTTGGTATCACCAGGAAGGTGTTTAGAATTGACAGAGCGAGGATTGAGCGCCAGGTGCCCTCTTTTCTGGGTACCAGGAAAAGCCTGGAATAGAAACCTTGGCCTATCTGGTCTGCAGGAACAGGCTGTATTGCCCTCATGGAAAGCAGGGAATGGACTTGGTTTTGGGCATCTGCCCACTGGTTTGGAGGAAGATCTGGGAACCCTTTTGGGGTTGGCAGAGTGTGGAAATAAAATCTGTATCCCTTTGTCACTATGTTGAGGACACATTGGTCGTCGGTGATAGAGGCCTATTTTTTTGCATGGGAGAAGAGTTTTCCTTCTAGGGCCACAAGCAGGTGAGCAGAGGTAAGGGGTGGATGTGTAAAGTCATTGTGAGTTCTTTCCATAAGGGGGTGGCTTAGCACTCCCTGTTTTTGAAGTGGAAGAACTCCATTGCTTAGATCTCTGCATTCCCTGGGACTGTTGTCGGGGGGGGGTCTGCTATCCCTAGGTCTTGTTTGAGCTGGCCTAGAGGGGGTCAGAAAGGACCAGTGCTTGGAGGGGCAATGCCTACTGAACCTCAGAGGTTGCACTTGTAAGAATTCTTTAACTGTCTGCATAGATTTAGCTTTTTCTTCCATCTTTTTAAAAACTTCTTCTGCCTTGGTGCCAAACAAATTGTCTTTGTTCAATGGTGCATCCAATAGTTTTGATTTGACATGGTCTGGCAAGGTTGGTTCCTTAAGCCAAGCATGCCTTCTAAGTACAGAACCTGTGGACTTGTGCCCTGCAGGATGCTTCGAGGGCGTCAAAGCCACATTGCAAGGTGTGTTTAGTAACTTGGCTTGCAGAATGCATAAGCTCCTGTAAGCCTTTATTTTCTGCACAAGCCGGAAAGGTAGATATTTTTTGTTTATGGAGTTCCATGGTATGTTGCTGGTATTTCAGCATGTGGAATTGACAATTTAGTGCTCTAATGGCAAGAGTTGCAGAGGTGCACACTTTTTTACCCCATCTGTCTAAAGCTCTGGTATCCCTGTCCAAGGGGGTGGGATTCTTAGCTGTGGTTGCTTTTATTCCGTTAGGTCCTTGGGAGATGACCGCTGGGTCAGCAGTAGGATTTTTGAAAAGAAATTTGAGAGAGTCAAGGACTCTGTAGTACCTATCAGGCTTCCTGGGAGCAGGTGGGAGGGTGTCAGGAGTTAAACTGGATTCCATAAAGACAACATTCACAACATCCAGGACAGGAGGAATGGCTAAAGGTCTGTGCTGTGGTAAAGCTAAGAATTCCCTGAGTCTCTTTTTGGACTGAGGATAGCCTTGACACTCCCATTATAAATGCTCCCTTAAAGTGTATGTAGGGTTTCACCAAATGAAAAATCCTCTGGAGGAGAGGCAGAAGGAATGGATTCCTCTGCATCTGAATCCTCATAAGCAGACAAGGGTTGCATGTCTTCATATTCAGAAACCTCAGAGTCATCGGACTCCTGGTCGGATAAAACTGCTGGGGACACATCTCTTTTTCTTTTGGAAGGGGTAGGCAGGTTTCCCCTAATAAGCATGGTAAGATCTTCCACCACTTTAAGCATTTGAGATTGAGGCATGGAAGCAGGTGCTTGAGCTTGGGTAGTCGGTTTTTTAGGCGTAGTGCATACCCTGGGCCTTATGAACTCTGTAGATTTAGAAAGAAATAAAGACGTGAAAGAAGTTGTCAGTTTGTGTCGAGTATCGGTAGTGTGAAGAATTTTCTCAGAAGCCAGTGCCTGCTCAGCAGCTCTGGACCCATCCAAGGTAGAGACATCCGCAGGATCCTTAGTCAAAGAAGAGTCTCTTGGCATACCAGACTCAGAATGGGTCTCGGTAGCGGCCTCCGAATCCACAGAAGCGGGCATCAGGGGCTGCGAAAGTGCCGCACTGAGGACCGGTGAACTGGCGACTATCTTAACTCATTAACCCTGACTACCATCTCATGGCGCCTCTGTGCTTAACACCGAGCACGCAGTGAGACGATAGGAATTGCATATGGTTACACCAGAGTGCTTTCTCCCAGCGCTAGAACCTTTCCAGGCCTATTTTAGCTTCACTCATGAAAATTAAGTTGAAAACGTAACTGAACTTTGTCAGTTACCTTGTCAACTTAAGTTTCAGCATGGAGTTTCATGTTGTTCATATATGATTTTACAGAGAAAATTGGCTTGTAATGCACCCCGTATTTTCCTCTCAACAGCAAGCAGATTTAGTATGATTTTCCTCAAGCAACTGGTGTTAGCCAATAGCAGGCACCCTTTCTTAACACCCCCACCCCCCGACACTGTTCTTTCCAAGTAAATAGAGGGTCCTACAGTAGATATCCCCTTTCTTTTTCTGCATTTGTGGGATTTACTACTGTATCCCTCTGTTTATCGTGCTGTTTGGGTTGTGTCACATCTGGAAAGAAAAAAGCTGCGACGGAGATTGATTTGTCTTTTCATTTGTGAGCCTGCCTAATTCCTCAGTAAGGTAAGCTAAGATAGTATCATTCTATAGCCGCTGTGGACTGTTAGTTTTTATAAAAGTTGTGGTTTTTCTGGAGAATGACTGGCATACTTTGTAATATAGCTCTTTCAAAGTTTGTACGAGTTATATTTAAAACCCCGAGTTTTGTCCAGCTTGCAAGGTCTGCTTAAAAGAAATAAATTAACCCAGTTAATAAATATTACGACCCCTTTCTCTGCCTTCACTTTTTGTTTATTTTTTTTTTTCGACTGCTCCGGTTCAGTTTCAGATCACAGAATTACAGATAGCGAGTGATATGACATGCATTACAAAAAAAAAAAAAACGGCTTCTGTGATACCCGGATACGGCTCGAAGGAATGATTACAGCTCTTCCCTTCATATGTGTGTGCAAAATGTTTGCTGGGCTTGATATTCATAAAACAATAAGTTTTGTCCAGCTTCCTTGCTCTAAGACTCTGCGAGGTCTGCTTAAAAAAAAATTAATCCAGTTAATAAGTATTACGGCCCATTTCCCTGCCTTCACTTTTTTTTTTTTGTGCTCCGGTTCAGTTTCAGATCACATTACAGATAGCGGGTGATATTACATGCTTCTGTGATATCCGGATACGGCTTGGAGGTATGATTACAGATCTTCCGTGCATATCTGTTTGTGAAATGTTTGGTGGGCTTGGTATTGATAAAAAAAAGTAAGTTTTGTCCAGCTTCCTTGCTGTAAGAGATTGCGAGGTCTGCTTAAAAAAAAAAAGAAATCCAGTCAATAATTATTACGTCCCCTTCCCTGACTTCATGTTTTTTTTTTTTTTTTTATTTGTGGCATGGATGTAAACAGTGAGAGTTTCAAAACAGGAGCAAAAGGTGCAATGTGACTATGAAGTAAAATTGCTATAAATGCTACTGGCATATAAAGCCTTGTTTAAGCATCTACACTCCATTTTGGAAAGATGAAATACATGGATTCTCCTTAGAATGGGTGACAATATTTCATGACTGATTACAGGGACTTAATTATATTTCTGTTGAAGGTTTCTCTCGTGGATTGTGTACCAACCACTGTGTTAATCCAACTGCAGTTATCTTCAGTGGTACTTGCCTAATAATATGGAATATTCATATAAGAAGGGCATTATTAAACATCAAGTGTAATTTTGCAACTGGCCCACATGGTCTAAACATTTTTTTCCCTGAAGGGAGTTGCAGTGGAATTATTGCCACGCTTAAAAGAATGCCCCATCGACATGGCCTAACTGACATCAGCCTACAGGTAAAAAGTACAGTTTTGTACCACCATAAATGTAGATGTTCGAGTGCTAATACAGCTGCAGTCATAAAGTACAGATGGGTTATCCTGCCTCAGGCAGCCCTCGGTCGGCCGAATTCCAAAGTCTAGGTCCGGCGGCTGATGTCGCATCTTCCCTGACGTCAGTGCGGCAGGGGTATAAAAGAACCAGCCGATGCCATTTTCTTCAGTTTTTCTTGCCCCAGATGTCAGGTGCCTCCAGAAGGAAGGCAAAACATAAATTTATGTAATAATGCAATGCAATATAATGAAAACACAGTAGTTGCAAGCAAATACACCATAAAAGAATACCCCAATCAGGTTGTATGAAAAGGAGTGGACCCATTAGGGCTGTCCCAAGAGGGGAAGGAGGGAGGGAAACCTGACTGCAGTTGCATATCTATCGGACATCTACATTTATGGTAGGTACAAAACTGTACTATGTCCATCAAGAATGCAGCTGCAGTCATAACAGATGGGTAGAATCCCAAAGCTAAAAAAGGGTGGCAGGCACTAAGTGGAACTAGGATAGTGTAGCTAAAATGCCCTGCAAGACTGCAGTGACAAAGCCTGCTCTAGATTTGGAGTATAATGGTAGGTGATAGTGCTTGGAGAAAGTATGTACAGAACTCCAAGTGGCTGCTTCTAGAATATCCTTGGAAGGAACCCTCTGAAAAAAGCTGTAGAGGTAGCTGTGGCCCTTGTGGAGTGAGATCTGATGCCTGTAAGCACACCTTTTACCATGGAAAGAATAACAAAATCTGATGCAGTGGGCTATCCATTTTGAGATTGTTTGTTTGGAAATAGCCTTCCTTGAGCACCTGGAGCATAGGACAAATAGTTGCTCTGATTTTCTGAATGGCTTTGTTCTGTCCAAATAATAGCGAATTGTCTGTGTATGTCCAAGGAATGTAGTAGTTTTCCCTTTGTTTTGTGGATTAGGAAAGAAGGTAGGCATGTGAATAGCTTGATTCAAGGCTACCCTGGATATCACCTTTGGCATGAATGAAGGGTTGGTTCTTAAAGAGGACTCTGTCCTGATGGAAAATGATGAAAGGAGGTACTGCCATGAGGGCCTGTAGTTCTGAGACCCTTCTTGCTGAGGTGATAGCCAGAAGGAAAACTGTTTTCCATGACAAATATTGCAGTTCTGAAGATGCAGCTGGCTCAAATGGAGGAAGAGTTAATTTTTCTAGAATGAAATTGAGGTCCCATGCTGGCACTGGTGGTTTTCTTGGAGGTTTGATATTCTTTATCCCCTCTGAGAAACTGTCTTAGCAGAGGATGTGAGAACACAGGTGGATCAGTGTTGTATTGAGCAGAAATTGCTGAGGCATGGATTTTTATGGAGGAGAATAAAAGGCCATTGTGAAACATTTCTGCCAAGTATTCTAGAATCTGAGGGATGTTCATTACTGATGCATCCTGACCCTTGTTGGCATTCCAGATGCTGAACCTCTTCCATTTGGCTAAATAAGTTTTTCTGGTAGAAGGCCTCCAGTAGGATCTCTTGAACATTTTGGAGAGAAATATGGGGAGAAGTCATGTAACCCTCCAAGCTGTCAGTTGCAATGTTTGCAGGTTTGGATGAACAGTCCTGTAATTGTGCTGAGTTATAAGCAGAGGCCATAGAGGCAGGGGCCACGGTTTGGTGCGAGTTATGCTCCTTAGTAAAGGGTACCAGTGTTGTCTTGGCCATTCTGGAGCTATCAAAATGCCTTTTGGTTGTTCTGCTTTGATCTTCAGTAACACCTTGGTCATTAATGGTAGAGGCGGGAATGCATAGATTGTTAGAGAATTCCAACTGAAGGAGAGAGCATCTATTCTCCAAGCTTGAGGATGGTGTGTCCTTGAGCAGAACTTTTTCAGAAGATGATTGCGGTGTGAGGCGAAGAGGTCTATGTCCGGCCTTCCCCATGCATGAGTTATTTGTGAAAAAATGTCTGGATGCAACATCCATTCGTGGGGGTCCATAATGTTTCTGCTTAGACTGTCCGCCAGAATATTGTCCTTGCCTGGAACAAACTGGGATTGCAACTGTATGTTCAGTTCCAGGGACTTTTGCCAAAGAGTCATTGTTAGTCTGCAAAGGGGGTAAGAATGAGTGCCTCCCTGCTTGTTTATTATGTACCATATAACAGTGGTGTCGTCTGTCTTTATTAGCAGATGACCTTGATGAAGAAATTTTCCAAGGCCTCGATTGCATGAATCACTGCCAGTATCTCTTTTTGATTGATGTGCAGATGCAATTCTTTGGGACCATTGCCCTTGAATGCATCTGCCTTCCATGTGCGCCCCCCATACATGATCTGAGGCATCTGTTGTAATGGTTTGGCTTCCTTGATGTTTGTTGAAAGGCATGCCTTTGTTTAGCTGGCTTGCTTGTGCCCACCACAAAAATTCCTTTTGTAGACATGGAATGAGTGGAATAATTGCTTCTAAGTTGTGGCTGTGTTGAGACCATAGACTTTTTAGGTACCATTGTAATTTTCTCATGTGTAGTCTTGCCAGAGGGATCAGGAGAATGCAAGATGCCATGAAACCCAGGGCCTGCAGGATTTTCCTTGCAGTCATCTGGGTGAAGGTTGCTAGGCTTTTGAAGTAATCTGGTAATTGTTCCTGTTTTTCTTCTGTGAGGAAAGCCATTTGTGAATTTGTGTCCAGTTTGGCTCCTAGAAATATTATTTGCTGGGATGGCAGTAGTCTTGATTTTTGAATGTTGACTGTGTATCCCAAAGCCTGTAGTAAGTGAATGACATAGTCCAAGTTTCTTATCAAGGCTTGCTGGCTGTCCGCTTGTATAAGGCAGTCGTCCCGATAAGGGTATATTTGTATCCCCTGAAGTCTGCAATGTGCAATTACTGATGCCAGGCATTTCGTGAATACTCTGGGCGCAGTAGATAAGCCAAAAGGCAATGCTGAGAATTGATAATGCTCTGACCCTGCAAGAAATCTGAGGTATCTTCTGCAGCTGTGTCCGATTGGGACATGCAGGTATGCCTCCTTGAGGTCCAGAGTAACCAGCCAAGACCCCTTGCCCAGCATGGGAAGAAGTTGCTGTAACTTCAGCATTTTGAATTTTGGCACAATGAGAAAAGTGTTTAGAGCGGACAAGTCCAGTATAGGTCCCATTGCTTTTCTTTTCTTGGAACAAGGAACAGTCTTGAGTAGAATCCCTGGCCTTGTTCCTGAGGAGGAACCTTTTCTATTGCTTTGATTTGTAGCAGCTTTGAAACTTGTATGAGTGCCTCTGCCCTTTGATTGTGTGGCAGGTTTGGCATGCCTTGTCTTGTTGGTAAGGTATGGAAGTGGAACCTGTAACCTTCGTCTATTATGTTCAAAATCCATCCGTCCTTTGTAAAAATGTGCCAATTTTTTGAAAATAAGGATAACTTTCTGCCTAAAGGAGCTTCTTTTTGAGCCTTGGTCGGCGGTGTCAAAGACAAGTCATTGTGGTTGTCCCTGTGGAGCAGTGGGAGTCCCTGCGCCACTTCTCTGATTAGTTGGTTGCCATTGGCGGCCCCTGTAAGAGCCTCGGTATTGCCCTCTATATCGAGCACGCCTGCTTTTTCCCCTTTGAAACTTGTCAGTGTCTGGAAAGGACCAATTCTTCGAAGGCCAATTCCTGCTGAACCTGGAGGAAATCTTTGACTGTTTGTACTGATTTAGCCTTTTCCTCAATTGATTTCAACACACTCTGTGCATTAGCACCAAATAGCTTGTCTTTTTCCAGAGGTGCATCTAAAAGCTTTACTTTAACATGGTCTGGCAATGACTGTTCTTTCAACCAAGCATGTCTACGTATGACGGCCCCTGTCATAGCTGCCCTACATGAAGCTTCCAATGCATCATAACCACACTGAAGAAAATGATTGCTAACCTGCTGAGTATTATGAACCAAATCCTGCAAAGCCTTTCTATCTAAAGGCTCAGGAGAGGCTAACTTGTTCTGCAAATCATCCATCAGAAAATCCTGATACTGAAACATAAGAAAAAGACAGTTAAGAGCCCTCATGGCAAGGGTGGTAGGGGTATAAACTTTCTTACCCCACCTCTCCAGGGACCTAGCTTTCCTGTCTGCGGGAAAAGGATTCTTGGTCGTGGAAGTGGCCACTCCTTTGGGCCCCTGTGAAATAGTTTCTAGGTCAACTGAGTGGGCCTTAAAGAGATGCTTATGAGTTTCCTGGAGTCCGAGAAGTCCTGGCCCTGCCACTGAAAATGCTCTCTCATGGAGTGTAGCACTTCCCCGAAAGAAAAATCCTCAGGAGGAGAGGCAGAGGGAATGGATTCATCTGCATCAGAATCCTCGTAGGCCGGGAAGGGTTCTTCCTGGGAATCTGAAAGGCCTGACTCACCAGAAGCTTCATCTGAAGAAAGGGTATCTGTCTGCTCAACCCTAGGCCTTTTGTCTGAAGGCGGCTGAGAATCTCTGTCTGGATGAACCTGAGAGCCCCTGATTAAAGAAATTAGATCTGCAGCTAAAGTCATGATCTGTTTATCTGAAGTGGGAGTCTGTGAAAAGATTTAGGAGGGAGAGACTTAGCCTGGCTGGCAGCCTTAGCATGTGTGTAGGCCTTGATGGACAAAGACACAGGAGGCCTAGCTTTGTCCACCGGTATGGTGTCAGGCAAATCTTGGGCTTCGGATTCTGGAGGAAAAACAACCGGCACCGGGGAAGCCTCCGGGACCGAAGTGTGCGGTAAAGCGGTGTCGTCGGCCTGGAGTGGTTGAATTACCACCTCCAAAGAGACCGATGCACTCGCGGTAGGCTTAGGCGTGGTGTCGGTGGAAGTCGCAGGCCGCGAAGGTCGGTCCCGGTCCTTCTGTTTTTTGGAAACGTGTGCTGTCGGAAGTTCCGACGGCAAGATATAAGAGTAATTTTCCCCAAAAAAGTCTTCAGCAAATTCTGTCCAAGTGTGCGCTTATTGAAGCAAGCACAGGCAGCACAGGCCGAGACGTAGTGGTCTGGGCCGAGGCAGGGAAGGTAGTAAGAATGGAAGTCCTTATGAGGTATTTGTTTACCACAAGACAAACAATTACTAACTTTTTCAGTTTTGTCTGACATCGGCTGAGGCAAGAAAAGGTTCCCCAGCCTTCTTAGCTTTTTGATGACTTTGGTAGCTGAAAACACAGGAGCTGGCCGACCGGCACTTGCGAACTGCTTCTGCTTCGGGCACCTCGCGGCAAGACAGACTGAAGAAGATGGCGTCGGCGGATGCTTTTAGCAGCCTGCCTTGACGCCGGGAAGATGTGACATCAGCCGGACCCAGACTTTGGAATCCGGCCGACCAAAGGGCTGCCTGAGGCAGGACAATCCATATGTCAGGACTGCAGTTGCATTCTTGAAGGACATCAGATGGGTTATCCTGCCGTCAGGCGGGTCCTTGGTCGGCCGAATTCCAAAGTCTAGGTCTGGCGTCGGATGTCGCTTCTTCCCTGGCGTCAGTCAGGCAGGGGTATAAAAGAACCAGGACGCCATTTTCTTCAGTTTTTCTTGCCCCAGATGTCAGGTGCCCCCAGAAAGAAGGCAAAACATAAATTTATGTAATAATGCAATGCAATATAATGAAAACACAGTAGTTGCAAGCAAATACACTATAAAAGAATACCCCAATCAGGTTGTATGAGTAGGTGTTGGCCATTAGGGCTGTCCCAAGAGGGGAAGGAGGAGGAGAACCTGGACTGCAGCTGCTAGCACTCTAAGGAGGGAACCTGGGGACTGCATTGTATTTACACTTCGAACATCTACATTTATGGTAGGTACAAAACTGTACTATGTTCATCGTGCATACAGCTGCAGTCATAACAGATGGGTAGAATCCCAAAGCTAAAAAAGGGGTGGCAGGCACTAAGTGGAACTAGGAGGAGCGAGGATGCCCTGCAAGACTGCAGTGGCAAAGCCCGCTCTAGATTTGGAGTATAATGGTAGGTGATAGTGCTTGGAGAAAGTATGTACAGAACTCCAAGTGGCTGCTTCCAAAATATCTTTGGTAGGAACCCCCCTGAGGAAAGCTGTAGAGGTAGCTGTGGCCCTTGTGGAGTGAGATCTGATGCCTGTAGGTACAATTTTACCATGAAAAGAATAACAAAAGTGTATGCAGTGGGCTATCCATTTTGAGATTGTCGGTTTGGAAATAGCCTTCCCTTGAGCACCTGTAGCATAGGACACAAAGAGTTGCTCTGATTTTCTGAATGGCTTTGTTCTGTCCAAATAATAATGAAGCTGTCTGTGAATGTCCAAGGAATGTAGTAGTCTCTCCCCTTTGTTTTGTGGATTAGGGTAGAAGGTAGGTAAATGAATAGCCTGATTCAAGGCTACCCTGGATACTACCTTTGGCATAAAGGAAGGGTTGGTTCGTAAGGAAACTCTGTCCTGATGGAAAATGATGAAAGGCTGCACAGCCATGAGGGCTTGTAGTTCCGAAACCCTGCGTGCTGAGGTGATAGCCAGAAGGAAGGCTGTTTTCCATGACAAATATTGCAGTTCTGTTGAAGCAGCTGGCTCAAATGGAGGCAGGGTCAATTTTTCTAGAATGAAATTGAGGTCCCAAGCAGGTACTGGTTGTTTCCTTGGAGGTTTTATATTCTTAGCCCCTCTGAGGAACTGTCTTAAGAGAGGATGCGAGAATAAAGGAGGATCAGTGTTGTATTCTGCAGAAATGGCTGAGGCATGGATTTTGATGGAGGAGAATGAAAGTCCACTGCTTAGCATCTCAGCTAGGTACTGTAATATCTGAGGCAAATTCAGTGTTCCAGGATTCTGACCCTTTTTCTGATTCCAGGCACAAAACCGTTTCCATTTTGCGGAGTAGGCTTTTCTAGTAAAAGGCCTTCTGGCCTCCAAAATGACATCCTGCACCTCCTTGGAGAGTAGGGTCTGTTGTGAATTTAAGGAATCCTCCATGCGGCTAGATTGAGTGTTTTCAGCTGACTGTGAAGAGTTTTGAAGTTGTGCTGAGTCAACAGAAGAGGCATTAGAGGCAGGATCCATGGTGGGGAATCGCCAGGCTCCTCAGGAGTGGGTACCAGTGTTGTCTTGGCCAGTCTGGAGCAATGAGAATCATCTTTGGTCTGTCTGCTCTGGCTTTTAATAGAACTTTGGGCAGCAGAGGAAGAGGTGGAAAGGCATAAACTGTCATTGTTGTCATACCTCCCAACTGTCCCAATTCGGTTTTACCGAGTTTGTCCCAAAGAACTGAAGTGCCACGATTCCGAGTGGCACCTTTCCGTCCCCTTTTTTCACTGTGTTTTATTATTTTTTAATTTTGCGCTTTGTCAGCTGGCGCCATCAGCGATGGCGTCAGCGAAATCCAAGGCTACCAGCCTGTCGAATTGAGCTATCTTACAATATCTTACATATTTCCAGCTCAAAATCAAATACTTTCTGAGCGGGAACGGCTTGTTTTCTGATGCTCGCGCCTGGCTGATCACATTAGAAGTGTTCGTTTATGGTGGATTATTTATTAGCTCCTGACTGAGTCCTGGCTGCTCGATTGTAGATGTATTATCGCCTGGCGGTTGCAGACAGCGAAAAAGTAAGGTGTGTGTGTGACTGTGTGTGTGTGTGTGTGTGTGTGTGTGTCAATGATGTTTTTCAAAGGTATGTGTGTATTTAGACCATATTACTGAATGCTGTTTGCATCAAAATGTTTAGCGTATTCTAAACATGATTTCTAGTACCCTTGAATATACATGGAAGCATAGCAGATCGTATTATTTATAGTTTTACTTCTCTTCAGAGAATGCTTTCTCTGTTTCTGTGCCTATTGACTGTTTTATGTCCTAATATCGGGAATACTGTGATCCAGGAAAAACTGCTGGCAGATCTTGTATATAGGCACAGTGTAAGGAATAATAGTTAAAGAATGTAAGGCCTCAGTACTTTCCAATCAGTACAATTTGTAAGCTTTAGGAAAGGCAGTAAAGACAAGGAGCACTGCTAATGTCTCCGTTAATGTTTTTTTCTTGCCAGTGTTTCTACGGTAGACACAGCTATAGCAGCCTGGCTTTAACTGTTATATTCTAAATGGAAATAATTTTGTATTCCATGACTAAAAGCATACTCAAACTGAGGGTGTAAGTTAAACAGCTTAGACCTTCCAATATGAAAATTTTACAATATGTATATGTGTGTGGTTTTGCACTAATACTCCCCAAACTATGCCGTCTAAGTTATTGTTTTAAGGCTTATCAAATCTGACTGCATGCATGTGTTGTGCAGTTCTGCTGTTTAATAATTTCTGTACTGATATTTGACAATAGGTTTTATTCATGTGTACTAATTGTATGATTTGTATTTTCTGCACTTCATATTTTAACTGTCTCTGGACTGTGTTATAGTGAAAAAAGTACTCATATGAAATGAAACCAGCCTCTGTGATGCACAGGTATACACCTCTGACTGTGACCTGTTAATGAGGATTCAGCGGGGGTAGTACAGCAGTAGCATTGTTGCCTCACAGCAAGAGGTTCTCCTGTTAGATTCACAGCTGGAGTGCCTTATGTGTGGAGTCTGCATGTCCTCCTTGCGGTTAGGTGCCTCCGAAGGAAGTAGGACTGCGCACCTTCGCTGAAGGTTGGGTGTCGGTCTGGCAACTCGGCACCATAAAAAATCAAGAATTTATTATGACCTACTCACATGTACTTTGCAATTAGCAGACCTGAGTTATAAAACATGTAACAGAACGTATTGTTTGTATGCATGTGTGTGTGTGTGTGTGTGTGTGTGTGTGTGTGTGTGTGTGTGTGTGTGTGTGTGTGTGTGTGTACTCAGGCTCAAACCCTGTACCTTGGGTACAGGGTAAAAAGAGCCTTTGTTCTAAGAGGTTGAGAGCTGTGGTGAGAAGTGAGAAATTAATTCACTAAATGGTAGCCATTAAGTTTCAGTCTTCCTATTTTTCAGGGAGCTGCTGATTTGGCATAGTGATATGTTGCACTGACCCTAGTGCATAGTGTCCTGGGTTCAAAGCTTGCCAGTGAAATGCATGGTAGTAACACAACATTTTATTCTAGCAACTTTACAAAATTATACAAGCAATGTTTAAAATGTGTCCATGGTTTTTGACCCCCCGCCAAAAAAAAAATGAAATTAAAAATAAGTGTGAGACGCTGTGCAAGATGCCTATGGCTTACACTACTGTCATTCTATTTATAGTGTGGGTATGGAAGTAGACTTTTGTGATGGAAATGTTCTGAATTGGGCAGTTTTGTCATTATTGGTTTGTGTGTTTTGTTTCATTACTGGAAAAATGTTCAAACAATAAATTTAAAAATGTGCTCTGCCTAACAAGTGTGTTGTATTATATAAGGAATGTAATTTAATAAAGTCAGGAAGGTGTATTAAAGAAAAGAACACATGTATGTTTCTTGTTTTGTGTGCAAGAGGCCAATGATTTGAAAACAGCCCAAGGCAATCTTGATCCACCACTGACCAGATGCATTTTCTTTTGGTGTGGGTTTCAATGCTGTTTCAAAGAATGTGAGTTTTAAGGGCATAGAAGTTTTAATGTCAAGCCTATTTTCATTGTGAGACAGTATTGCTTTGTTTACCAGGTGTCTATAGTGTTTCTGCATTGTGCTGTCACAGTAAAAATAAAATCCAAATAATCACTGTAGACGTAAAGCAGTATGCATACATTAGCGTTTATGGTAAATTGGGTGAAATAGCAAGGTAATGGGATATTGGAATGGCTGCAGGGGGCCTCTGGTGCCATATTTTGGTTGTCTGTTCTTCAGTTTGCATTTGAAAGTTGGTATCCCATAATGCCATTGGAGTGGGTGGGGTTACGTAATTATCTATGCAAATTATATGTTAATCAGCGTACAGATTTGTACCTATTTTTCATGGGCCTTGTCCAGATTTTTGATGTTTCCAGGTTGAGAGGTATGATTGTTGTCCAACTGAAAGAGAGTGCGTCCACTTTCCAGGCCTGTGGATGATAGGTCCTTGAGCAGAATTTTGTCAATTGGTAATTTCTGTGGGTAGCAAAGAGATCTATGTCTGGCCTTCCCCATGCTTGAATTATCTTTGCAAAAACTTGAGGATGCAACTTCCATTCGTGTGGATCTGTCATATTTCTGCTTAGGTTGTCTGCCAGCGTGTTTTCCTTGCCTGGCAGGAATTGTGCTTGAAGTTGGATTTGTAATTCCAGAGCCATGCTCCAAAGAGACATGGCTAGCCTGCACAGGGGATATGAATGGGTTCCTCCCTGTTTATTTATGTACCACATCACTGTGGTGTTGTCTGTCCTTATCAATAGCTGGCCTGGATGCAGTAGGTCTTTGAAAGCCATAATAGCATTTATTACTGCTAGCATTTCCTTTTGATTGATATGTAGGTGCTTTTCTTTTTGTGACCATTTGCCCTGAATGCACCAATCTGTCATGTGCGCCCCCTAGGCGTAGTCCGAGGCGTCTGTTGTGATGACTTGATTTGCTTGAGGCTTGCAGAATGGGAGACCTATGTTTCTTTGGCATGCTTGAGCCCACCACAGAAATTCCTTTTGAAGACATGGAATTAGTGGTATAATTGTTTCCAAACTGTGGCTGTGTTGAGACCATAAGTTTTTTAAATACCATTGAAGTTTCCTCATATGCAGCTTTGCAAATGGGATTAGCAGGATGCAAGATGCCATGAATCCCAGAGCCTGCAGGATTTTCCTTGCAGTCAGCCTGGTGAAGGTTGCCAGTTTTCTGAAGTATTGAGTTAGTTGCCCTTGTTTCTCTGGCGTGAGGTAGGCCATCTGGGTGTTTGTATTCAAGTTGGCACCCATGAAAATTATTGTTTGAGAGGGTATTAGTCTTGATTTATTTTTGTTGACTGTGTATCCCAGAGAATTCAACAACATTATTACAAACGCCAGGTGTTTCAGAAGTATGTGTTTGCTGTCCGCTTGGATCAGGCAGTCGTCCAAATATGGGTACATTTGTATCCCTTGAAGTCTGCAGAAGGCAATTACTGATGCCAGGCATTTCGTGAACACTCTGGGCGCAGTAGATAAGCCAAAGAGCAATGCAGGGAATTGATAATGGGTTGAACCAGCAAGAAATCTGAGGTATCTTCTGCAATCTTGTCTGATTGGGACATGCAGGTATGCCTCCTTGAGGTCCAATGTTACCAGCCACTCCTTGCCCAGCATGGGAAGAAGCTGCTGTAATGTGAGCATCTTGAATTTTGGTACGAGTAAATATTTGTTTAGGATGGACAGGTCCAAAATAGGTCTCCAATCTTTGCCCTTCCTTGGTACCAGGAATAGTCTGGAATAAAAACCTTGACCCTGTTCTTGTGCAGGTACCTCTTGAATAGCTTTCATGTCCATGAGACCTGAAATTTGTTTTTGTGCCTCTGCAGGTTTGGCATGCCTCTCATTTTTGGAAGGGTGTGAAAGTGAAATCTGTAACCTCTGTCTATAATGTCCTGGATCCATTTGTCTTTTGTGACAATATGCCAATTTTTCGAAAATAATGCCAGTTTTCCGCCTAAAGGTGCTGCCATTTGAGCCTTGCTTGGCATGCAAAGGGGAAAGTCATTGATTCTTCTTTCTGAATGGCTGTATACTATCCTCACCACCTCTTGGTGTAGGTGCTTGCCATTGTCTGCCTCTAAATGATCCTTGAGATTGCCCTCTACCCCCCGGGCGCCTGTATCTACCTCTTTGAGGTCTGTCCATGGCTGGAAAGGACCAATTTTTTGAAGGCCAATTTCTACTGAAACGTGGAGGTTGTACCTGTAGGAAATCTTTCACTGTTTGCATTGATTTTACCTTTTCCTCCATTTTCTTTAATACCTCCTCAGCTTTAACACCAAACAATACATCTTTTTGAAGAGGGTGCATCTAGTAATTTAGCTTTGACATGATCTGGTAAGGTTTGCTCTTTGAGCCAAGCATGTCTACGTATGACTGATCCTGTAACAGCAGCTCTACATGAGGCCTCTAAAGCATCAAAACCACATTGCAAGGTATGTTTACCCACTTGCTCTGCACTATGCAACAAATCCTGCAACTCCTTCAGGTCTGGTTGTTCAGGTTGTGACATTTTGCTTTTCAACTGAGATAACAAAAACTGTTGTTACTTTAACATATGGAACTGACAGTTTAATGCCCTCATGGTTAAGGTGGCCGAGGTGTATACCTTTTTCCCCCACCTTTCTAAGGCTCTGGAATCTCTCTCTGAAGGTAATGGATTTTTGGCAGTGGAGGCCTTAATTCCCTTGGGACCCTGTGAAATAGTTTCTGGGTCAGCCGCATGACTTTTGTATATGAATTGGTGTGAATCAGGAACCCGGTAATACCTGTCAGGCTTGACTGGAGCTGGAGGTAAAGAATCTGGGTTAAGGCTGGCCTCTGAATGCACATCATCTAGTATGTCTAAGACAGGAGGGATAGCCAGAGGCCTGTGCTGAGGGATCAAGAGGAAATCCCTGAGCCTTTTCTTGGAGTCTGAGTACTCTTGGCCTTCCCAGTGGAAGTGTTCCCTCAAGGTATGCAAGGTTTCCCCAAAAGAGTAATCCTCAGGGGGGAAGACTGAGGGAATGGACTCCTCTGCATCAGAATCTTCAAAAGGGGAGTATGAATGTTCCTGGTCCTCAGAATGTTCTGAAGTAATGGAGGCCTGGTCCGAGGAAGGGTATTCTTCCTCCACTCTGGGCCTTTTGTCCGAGGGGGGTTGAGAACCTCTGATAAGAGTAATCAAATCCTCAGCCATTTTGAGCATCTGCTTTTTAGGCATGGGGCCTTGAGAGGGGCCCTGTGGAGCTTGTCTTTTAGTATGCATGGCTGCTTTAGATTTAGTGAAAGCCTTAATGGAAAAAGATGAAGAAGGCCTGAAGACACCTTGAGAGGTGGCAGGCCTGTCTAAACTCTGAGTTTCCCTGCCAAGAGTGGCTTCAGTATCTGTGGGGTGTGGGCCGAAGAGCCTGCGACCTCGGGCACAGAAGACACCGCTAATGAAGTGTCATCAGTAGTCAGGGGCTGCGTAGGCACCTCGCTGAGAACTGGAGCACATGTATTCGGCTTTAGCGTGGTGTCGGTAGAAGTCACGGACCTCGTATGTCGGTCCTTATCTTTGCATCTTTTACTCAAAACTGGAGTCGGAGTATCCGACGACATAATGTAATTAAACTTTTTGCCAAAATAGTGTTGGGCGAACTCCGCCCGACGCTTAATAGTGCGTCTGTTAAATGTAGCACAAAAATGACAGGTCGAGACGTTGTGGTCTGGGCCTAAGCAGGGAATGGAGAGGGAATGGAAATCCTCATGCGGTATTTGCTTCCCACATGAAATGCAATTATTAACTTTGTCTGACATCGGTCTGAGGCAAGAAAAGTTTCCCCAATGGGGTTAGCTTTTAAGAAGTCTTCGGTTGAAAAATATTCGTAATCTCAGGAGCTGGCCGACCGGCACTTGTGAACTGCTTCTGCTTTGGGCACCGCGCGGCAAGAAAGACTGAAGAAAATGGTGTCGGCTGGTTCTTTTATACCACTGCCACACTGACGTCTGGGAAGAAGCGACGACATCCGACGCCGGACCTAGACTTTGGAATTTGGCCGACCGAGGACCCGCTTGACGGCAGGATAACCCATCTGTTATGACTGCAGCTGTATGCACGATGAACATCTGCCCAGATACATCATACAAAGTGTACCGGGAAGGACAGATGACAACATCTAAGTGCACCATCCCAAGAGTGAACATACTCCACTGCTACTAGCTACCCCAGATGAGGTAAATGTCATTTTGGTGAAATGCTTCATGTTGGTGCTCATGCGTACGGCAACATTTTATTGCAGGGTCCTCTTGGGTGATTGCTTCCATTTGATGCATGTTCTTACCAGGAACTGTTACTGATGGGTTATTTGGTGAAATAATTAATTCTGGTGCATGTGCATACTTCAAATTTTATTGTCGGGGTCCCTGGGGTGAATGCTGCAATTTGGTGCATGTTCTTATCAGGAACTTGCTGATGGGTTGTTTGGGTAAATATTTCAGTCTGGTCTTTGTGCATACTTCTGCATTTTATTGTAGGGATCCCTTGGGTGAATGCTTCATTTTGGTGCACGTTCATACCAGGAACTGTTACTGAATGGTTGTTTGGGAAAATATTTCATTCTGGTGCTTGTGCATATTTCTACATTTTATTGCAGGGATCTCTTGGATGAATGCTTCATTTTGGTGCATGTCCATACCAGGAACTGTTACTGAATGGTCGTTTGGGGAAATATTTCAGTCTGGTCTTTGTGCATACCTCTACATTTTATTGTAGGGATTCCTTGGGTGAATGCTTCATTTTGGTGCATGTTCGTACCAGGAACTGTTACTGAATGGCTGTTTGGGGAAATATTCCATTCTGGTCTTAGTGCATATTTCAACATTTTATTGTAGGTGTTCCTTGGGTGAATGCTTCAATTTGGTGTATATATATATATATATATATATATATATATATATATATATATATATATACATATGAGGAACTGTTACAGAATTTTATTGCAGGGGCCCTTGGGTGATTGCTTCATTTTGGTGCATGCTCTTACCAGGAACTGTTACTGATGGGTTATTTAGTGAAATAGTTAATTCTGGTGCATGTGCATATTTCAAATTTTATTGTCGGGGGTCCCTGGGGTGAATGCTTCAATTTGGTGCATGTTCTTACCAGGACCTGTTACTGACGTTTTTTTTGGGAAAATATTTCATTCTGGTGCTTGTGCATACTTCTGCATTTTATTGTAGGGATCCCTTGGGTGAATGCTTCATTTTGGTGCATGTTCGTACCAGGATTCTTGCATTTAATTTATATGTGTGCTACAGATATACTGTTAATGAATACAGATTTTCATAGGTAGATACTAGGCTATCTGCCCTAGGGCATTTATAAGCCTAGCCAGAGTGTATTTGGCTTCCGCCTCCCTATTAGATTAGCCTACTGTGCCTCTGTAAAGTAGGTCACAGAATGTAGCCTTTAAGATTAGTTTACTGTGCCCCTGTCTAGCAGGGACACAGAAGAGATCCCAGGGGAGAATTTGCGATTTCCCATCCACGCGTCCAGATTTCGGTTGAAGAGGGTCAGCGAGGGGCTATGTCTAACATGAATTGGGATTCTATTCCAGAGTGAGGGGAGCCTCTGGGAAATGAATCTGTCCCTCCAGCATGTCCTATTTATTTTTGTGCTGAGGTTTAAGTCCCCGGAGCATGTAGCTCTAAGGGACTTGGATTTTTTGAGGTGGAGCATGTCCATTAATTCTGGGTTTGACATGGCTTTGTACATCAGGCATAGATCACCTCTGAATAGGCAGTAAGCAACTGAGTAGAGCTGGAGTTTCTTTAGTCGAGCTGCATAGGACATCTGTTTGTAGCCCATGATCCTCTTGGTGAGGTACTTTTGGGGTCTCTCCAGTTGCTGCAGGTGTCGGGTAAGGTACATCCCAAAAGGGGCACTGTATTCAATTATGGGCCTGATGAGTGAAGAGTAGAGGGGCACAATGACCTCTCTTGATCTAGATGCGAACCCTTTCGTGATAAGGTGGGCTATATAGAAGGTCTTTCTAACCACTTTGGCAACGTGATTATCAAAGGAGAGATTACTATCTATGTTGGTCCCCAAATCTCTAATTACTTCTTCCGTACTTAATGGATTACCACCTATGTGATAATTTGTGGGTACCTTGTTTTTCCCAAAGGGGACGACTATGCACTTTTTAGCATTTAGCTTGAGGCCGTGGCTCTGGCACCAAGCATCCGTCTCTGTGAGACCCTTTTGGAGGATGCTTGTGTCGGCTGGCGATTTGATTATGGCCCCCAGTTTGCAGTCATCTGCGAACTTTGTCAGCCATAATCCCCCTGTGTTAGCCTGAACCTCAAAGAAGTATATACCGAATAAGAGAGATCCCAGAACTGAACCCTGTGGGATGCCACTTGTAACTGGTTTGGATTCGGACATGGCACCTGCGATTCTGACCATGTGGGTTCTATCCCTGAGCCAGTTTGCAACCCATCTTGTGATATA
This sequence comes from Protopterus annectens, assembly GCF_019279795.1. Classification (NCBI taxonomy): domain Eukaryota; kingdom Metazoa; phylum Chordata; order Ceratodontiformes; family Protopteridae; genus Protopterus; species Protopterus annectens. The sequence goes on along the minus strand of NC_056727.1, from coordinate 117,054,915 downwards.
GGGGTTGATATTTAAGCTGGTAAGCTTATTTATGATGCCCGAGTGGGGTATTGTGTCGAAGGCTTTTGTGAGGTCCAGGTAGGCTGTGTGGACTACCTTGCCCTCATCTATGGCTTTGGTAACTGTTTCAAAGAAATCAACTAGGTTTAAGAGGCAAGATCTGCCCTTAACAAAGCCGAATTGGGTAGGGTCCAGTGTCTGGAGGCTCCCAATGTCTTTGTTTATGAGTTCCATAATAATACGCTCCATAGCTTTACAGACCAGACTAGTCAGGCTTATGGGGCGATAGTTCCCGGGGTCCATTGTGGCACCACCTTTGTGGAGTGGGACCACTGTAGCTGTACGCCATTATTTGGGTACATATCCTGTTGTAAGGCTAAGTTTGAACAGTGACTTCATGTGAGGGTTCAGTTCTTCTTGGAGCTCGTGTAAGACACAGCCTGGGACACAGTCCGGTCCCATAGATGCTGTTTTTTTTGCTTTGGAGAGGGCAGCTTTCACCTGTGCATTTGTGATGTCAGAGAGGTTACATTCAGTTGGGATAGGCATTTGCTCCTTTGGGGGGGAAGGGGGGGAGAAGTTTGCGCTGAATCTGTCAGCCAAGATGTTGACTATGTCTGTAGGTTCAGTATATATTGTATCATTATGCAAAAATTCAGAGCATATCTGGGAGTTTCCACACATATTCCTGACATAACTAAAGAAGGCCTTGTGATTATCTTTAGTGTCTAGGGCAATTTTTCTTTCAAAACTGGCCTTTGATGATTTTATGAGTGATCAAAAGTTTCTTGCTAATACTGATCAGAGATGCCTTCCCTTTTTGGGATTTTGCTCTGTCATGTAGTAGCTTCCTCCTCCTGTTGTATAGCTTATTTATGGCCGGGGTCCACCAGACAGGTCTCCTGTTTTTGGAGGAGTGAGTCTTGGTTTTATTTGGGATAGCACGATCCATGCATTCATGCAGGTGCTCATAGAATGCATTTCTAAAGGATTCTGTGGATTGGGCTGTATTATCCTCTGGCCCGGGGGCTTTGAAGGATTCCACCTCAGTCTTGAGAAGTGCAAAGTTGGCTTTTGAGAAATTCTTTACCGTGATTTCCTTGGCTGGAGGTGGGGACGGGATATGGATGTCTAGGGAAATTTGTTTATGGTCTGATCTTACCAATGAGGGGTTTACCTCTGGTGTGGAACATAGAGTCCCCATGTTGGTGATTACAAGGTCCAATATGTTGTTTCCTCTTGTGGGAGTGGTGACCAGTTGTTCCATCGCGTTAGAGTTTATAAATTCAAGGAACCATTGGGCGAAGGTGTTTGGGCTTGAGTAGTTTTCCCAGTAAATGTTTGGGTAGTTGAAGTCACCCAATAACATAGTGTTTGGAGAGACCTTCATATTCTCCAGTGTTCTCAGGAATACCAAGTGGGGTTCCTATAATAGGGAGGGTGTTCTATAGCAGGCTACAAACTGAAAGGCAGTTTTGCCCGCTGTTAGTTGCACATGGATGGTTTCCGATGTTTCGTGCAGTGCCACTAACCTGGAGGTGTAGGTATCTTTGAATATAAATACTCCCCCTCATTTTGTGCTTCGGTCCGAGTTTTGGGGCTGAAACGCATGGTATGAGTTATAACCTGGTAGTGCTGGGGTGCTCTCAGGAGCCTTGAACCAGGTTTCTGTTACTGCACAGACATCGATTTTCTCCATAATGAGGAGAGCCTCGAGTGCGTGCATCTTGAGGTTTAGACTTCTGGCATTGAGTAGCATTACCTTTATTTTTTTTATCCTTGGGTTGTCTATGGAGGTGGGTTTGTCCTTTGAGCCTTGCCTAAAAAAAGGCACTATGGGGGTGGCAAAAGCCTTGGCCAGTATACGAAAGCCTAAGGGTTACAGGTGCAAGCCATCCCTAGCGAAGCAACGTGGCTTGTCCCATTCCTAAAAGTTATCTATAAGAGCTGGCCCTAAGTATGTGGCTGCTTATTCTTTGCATAGAGGCAGCTGATTTCAAGAGGCTGCCAGTATCCACCATTACACACTCTGCCATCATATGCCACTCATGCCCTCCTCAAGCACGTTACAGGCACTCGCCTGTAGCATGTCATGGCCATGGCATTATGTTTGCTGGCTCAATGTCTGACCTTTCCTAGTAAACAAATGTTAAACCCCAAAAGAGGTGCAACCTATATTGCAATTATTTGCTTTACTTATATAATATTTCAAGTTCAGTGTTTGTGAAATATTCAGTGAGACCTGTAGGAAGTAGGAGGTATGCTACGTTATGCTAGTCTCTTCTTGGCGAAAACCATAAAATTGGTGAGAGGCTTTGTGGAGTGAAAGTGTGAGTCTTTCAGAAGTAAATGTTGGTAAATTTGTAAACACTCCTTGGAGTTTCTATTCCATAGGCTAATGTTTGGTATTTCATAAGTACTGACAAGACTATTGCACAAGGCTGATACCCGATATCATTTAACTGTATCATGTAATTACTTTATGTGCAAGTCAAAACTGCTGCGTAATGTGGAGCTTTTCTTCTCAGGCCTCCTCTGAAAACGTGTTTTATCACAGTTAGACTTTCCCACAAAGACAGATAAAGAAATAAGTAAGTAATTGAAAGATTGGAAAGCACTGTAGAAGAAATGTGATCATGCAGTTTACGTTTCATAATGGGCCTTATAAGGGAAGAATACAGGGATGTTATGACCACCCTTGGGTTCTGGGGTGGTGTTAATCTTTTTCCACCACTCAGAATGTGACATCATTTTTGGAAGCTCCTGTGCTCAAGACTACACGTTAGTTCTGGTACATGCCATAATGTCAAACATCATTTGCCTGTGTGTGCCTAACCCAGACCACTCAATTTTTTTGTCATCTTCCACAGTTCTGATCATGATCCTATACCATTTGCTTGGTAAAGTTCCTGTGTTCATTGTCTACATACATCATCAATCCAAGCAGGGTAGACAGTCTAGATAGTTTCATGGAGCTACCTTATATTTTGGGAATTTTTCTTGGGTTTGTCAGTCATGTTTGGAATTTAGGTGGGAGGAGGGGCTCTATAATATCTAAGTGTTATAGTATTTTACTGAATTACTCAGGTCTTCGTCTTACCGATGACAATTAGTCTGTGTTACTTAACAGCTGCACAAGGTAATATAATGAATGCCTACTCAACAGGTTATGTTTGGGGCCTACTATAGATCCTTGTAACCAATAGTTATTGTCAAGAATGTAGAGAAATTATTTTACCATTTCATTTCTGCACTAAGTAGTTATGGAGCTTATTATAGTGATGAGTTAGTGAACCCTAAGGATGGCAGTTTATGTAAGTGTTTCTGATGGGCGAGAGTATGAAAGCTTTTGATGAGTCTAGAAAAATGGGGGGTAAGAGGCTTCAAGCATGTCTGTGGGTGTTGACAGTAACAAGCAGTAGGCTGAAAGTACGTACTGAGAATTTTGCACAGATCAAGTTACATTTAAAAAACTGCAAACAAAGATCATTGAAATTAGAATTTTAATTACAACTGTTTTCAAAATGTAGAAATTTTCTAGTTTTGACAAATAGGTTCATAGGTTCATACTAGGCTATCTGCCCTGGAGCAATTATAAGCCTAGCCCGATTCTGTATGGCTTACGCCACCCCTTGATTTGAGTATACTGTGCCCTTTTTAAGGTTTAGTTTACTGTGCCTCTGTCTAATAGTGACATGGGAGTAATCCCTGGGACAAACCTATGATCCCCCATCCACTTATCGAGATTCTTCTTGAAGAGATTCAGTGAGGTGCTCTGCCTCACATGAACTGGAATTCTATTCAGGCGAGAAGGAGCAGAGCGTAAGGAGCCTCTGGGTTATGAACCTGTCCCTCCAGCAAGTTCTATTTATTTCTGTGCTGAGGTTCAAGTCCCTGAGCGTGTGGCTCTAAGGGATTTAGATTTACTGGGGTGGAGCATGTCCATTAATTCTGGATTTGACATAGCTTTGTATGTCAGGCATAGATCGTGATCAAGTAGGCGGTATGCAACTGAGTAGAGCTGGAGTTTTTAACCGAGCATATGGCATCTGTTTGAGACCCTTGATCCTCTTGGTGAGATACTTTTGGGGTCTTTCTAATTGCTGCAGGTGTCGGGTAAGGTACATCCCAAAAGGGGCATTGTATTCTATGATAGGCCTGATGAGGGATGAATAAAGGGGCACGATTACCTCTCTTGATCTAGATGTGAAACCCTTCATGATGAGGTGGGCTATGTAGAAGGTCTTTCTCCACAATTTGTGCATGAGACAATTCCTTTATGTTCACAATCAGCTCAGTGCATTGGTGAGTTGTGCTTTGGAGATTACAAATGCAACAAAAAAGGCCTTATGATTACCTTTTGGCTTAGGTAGCTATTTTAGCCTCACACTTGGCTTTGTGGCAAATGTTTCATTTTAGTTCTTGTGTATACTCAGATATACTACTGAAGGGGTCATTGGGAGTAATCTGTCATTTTGTTCCTTCTGCATACTTGGAAGGGCTGCTGAAGGATTTATTGATGGTAATGTTGCATTACATATGGTTACATTAACTTAGAATACAGCACAGAAATGTAATTATACTGTAATATGCCAGCATATAAGACATCAGATATACCGACTAATTAATAGTGTAATGTAAAATAAGCAGACAAGAAATCACTTCTGCTTGTATTATTCTATTTGTGATTAGTAGTTGCATGAGTGAGATAAAAGTTATCACTTGTTGACAACTGCCAGCATGGAGCTACCATATTTTTTGTGTATTTTTCCTGGCTTTGTCAGTCATGTATGGAATTTAGGTGGGAGGAAGGGCTCAGTAATATGTAAGTGTTATACTATTTTACTCAGGTGTTCTCCTTACTGATAATGAGTCTGTGTTATACAACAGCTGCACAAGGTAATATAATGAATGCCTAGTCAACAGGTTATGTTCAGCAATTATCACCTTTGTCTGAGCATGCATAACTTTGCAGTACTGAAAGGAAGGTCATTATCACATTAGCAATAAGTGCAGTTACAATACAGCAGTGAGTTATTATCACTTTTCTGGTAAAAGTCTCAGCTGCTGTCACTGTTACTCACATAAGTAGAAGTCGTTATCAATTTGACAAATGCACAAGCCAGATTGTGTTTTTTCTCTATTTGTAGTCATTGCAGGCCACTCCCTCCATTCTTCATCAACTAGCTATCCTCCAAAATCTCTGATGTTTTTTCCTGTGTGTGTATATATATGTATATACATATATATTTATATCTGTGCATATGTGTGTGTATATCGATGTGTATGTATGTACATATGTACTTGCACATATACACATGAATATCACCATGGCAGTGGCCTCTCTTGGGAGATGGGGTGATGTATCTGCTTACATTGTCTGTAGTTCATTTAGAGGGGATTTACATGTGTCCTTTCTGTGCACATTGTCTTCTTCATTTTTATGGGATTTACATGTTTAGGAGGATGAGGATGTGTGCCCTTTCTGTGCCCCCTTGTAAGGTACTGGCCAAGCCCTTATGCACCAAGGTCAGAAAGGTTCCTCTTCAGAGATTTATGCCAACTTCTCTTGTGTTGGTGGGTGCATCACGGGGGGTATACCCAGCTATCCATGGATCTTGTGATTGACCTGGATTGCAGTTGGGAACTTGGAGACTCTTCAGTTCAGGCCCACAGTGCTGCTGTCCTAGGTAGAAATGGCCTCAGGGCTGCCACTGTGATGCAGTGTTTCCCTCTGGAAAAGGACACATGCAAAAAGACAAAGCCTGGGGCAGTCTTAGTCTTTTCACATGTCTTGGTTGAGCTCTCCACTCAAGTTTCCCTCCCTTCAGGTGTAGTAAATGTATGTAGGTCAGGGCAAGACCCTTTACATTAGATGTGGAAAACAGCAAACTGTCAATGGGCAGTGCACAAGGCCAGACGTTTACAGAATGGGTTCATGCATGGCTTGATACACAGGGTCGGTGGATCTACAATCTGTCCTGACAGCATCACCACAAAAGATGTTCACCTGTTCAGAAGGGATGGCGTTCACCTAACTGAGGAAGGCATTGCCTTGTTCTTGACTGACCTCAACAATGGCGTGAGGAGAGCAATGCAAGACTGGCAATATGCAGCTTGTGAGAAGAATGGAAAACACCCATGACCAAGTAGGGACCAGTATGGCAAGTAAAACTCTGTTATGAAATGTGTTGTGTAAAATATATTTTTATGAGTTTGGCAAATAACTGTGGTAAGAAGCTGGTGAAGATGCTGAGAAAGAACAACTGTTTCAGGAGAGTGCTAGCATGTACAATCGAATATGTATTGTATGTGTATATGTATAGTATTGATAGTTCCATCATGTAAAATAATTGGGCCTGTATGTTGTACACGTGCAGATATCAATGTTTGTTTCGGACTTAGGTTATGGAAATTATATATTGTTTTCATATTTTGGTAAATAACTTTGCAGGGGAACAGCTGAATGTGCTAAGTAATACCTCATTTTGAAGACAGTACTGATAGTTCTAACATGGTAAAAGAATGGTGCCGGTATGTTGTACTCATGTGCAGATATCAAAGTTTGCTTCAGACTTAGGTTATGGAAATTATGATTTTTTTCATATTTTTGGTAAACTTTGCAAGTGAACATCTGAATGTGCTAAGTAATACCTCATTTTGAAAACAGTATTGATAGTTCTACCATGGGAAAAGAATGGTGTCTGTATGTTGTACTCATATGCAGATATCAAAGTTTGTTTCGGACATGGGTTATGAAAATTATGATTTTTTTTCATATTTTGGTAAATAACTTTACAAGGGAGTATATGAATGTGCCAAGTAATACCTCATTGTGAAGACAGTATTGATAGTTCTAACATGGGAAAAGAATAGTGCCTGTATGTTGTACTCATGTGCAGATATCAAAGTTTGTTTCAGACATGGGTTATGAACATTATGATTTTTTTCATATTTTGGTAAATAACTTTACAACGGAGTATATGAATGTGCCAAGTAATACCTCATTTTGAAGACAGTATTGCTGGTTCCAACATGGTAAAAGAATTGTGCCTGTATGTTTGACACATGTGCAGATATCAAAGTTTGTTTGGAATTAGGTTATGGAAATTATGATTTTTTTCATATTTTGGTAAATAACTTTGCAAGGGAGCATGTCAGTGTGCCAAGTAATACCTCATTTTGAAGACAGTGTTACTCCTTACAACATGGTAAAATAATTGTGTCTGTGCACTCTACACATGTACAGATATCACAGTTTGTTTAGTCTTGTACGATTATGAAAATTATACATTTATAATACTTTCCATTATTATGCCCATATTTTTGCAAGGGAGCATGGTGATCACACAAATGATGCATCATTTTGAAGCTGACATTCAGATGCACAACTTCTACACTGATATGTGGCTGTGTCTGTTATAGGTGATGAGATATTATGCTTTGTTTATTTACCAATTATGAAAAATAATATATTAATCATATTTCTGTGAATATCTCAAGAAAGGAACATCACACAGTAATGGTTAAGGTATCATTTTAAAGTTGACATTCATACTAACAAATTACATTCAAATAGTATGGGTCTGCATGGTACATTGACCAAGATATTATGCTTTGTTTTTCCAAAAAGGTAAAAAATATGCACAATATCAGCATTCCTTGCCACATATTTAATAATGACTTTGATATACACTATCAACATTTACACTCTTGGAAAGGTCAGTGTCTGCTGAACAACTTTCTCGTTTACATTTTTAGTCTAGCTCTTATAGTTAAAGAGTTATGAACATTTGTTTTCTGTATGGTATTACAAATGGATTTTCTGAAAATTAGCTCAGGCTGCACTGTTGTTCCTATGGTGGAATTAAGCAGGCAGCTTTTCCTGAGCTGCCCCGGAGTGAATGAGTTAAAGGAAGAGTCATCGGCAGTTTTGGACCCGTGCAGTCTCTCTCTGTCTTTATCCTTATGTTTTTTTCGGAAGATTGGTAGTTGGATGGCTTACCGAAGCCATTTCGGAATACGGAGATCGAAAATATTTAGCTACAATAAGGGCCCAACGGTGTATAGTTCTGGTGTTGAACAAAGCACAAAACCGACAGTGAGGGATGTCGTGGTCTGGGCCTAAACAGGTGACGCAGTAAGAATGGAAATCTTGGTGTGGCATTTGCTTTCCACAGGCGAGACAATTGTTAACTTTTTCTGACATCGGTTAGAGCAAGAAAAAAAGGATCCCCAACAGGGTACTTAGCTTTAGAAGACTTCAACTTCAATTCAGAAAGGAAAACTCAGGTAGTGGCCGACTGGCACTCGTGTGAACTGCTTCTGCTTCAGGCTCCTCAGCAAGAAAGACTGATGTAATGGCGTCGGCTGCCTGATTTTATATCACTGACGACCTGACGTCAGTTCTGGAGCGACAGCAACTGACGCAGAAATACTAAGACTCTGGTATTCAGGCCGACTGAAGGCTACCCCTGGCAGGATAACCTAGGTGTGATGACTGCAACAGTGAAACACGAAGATCAAGACAGTTTCCGTAACGGGATACTTATTTGACACCTCCAGAAGTCAGGCTGACAAAAATGCTAGCACAATATGCAATTTCAAATCACACTGCAAGAAGAACAACACTGAAGATATCATGGGTGGACATCCTTATACCGCTGACATGCTGTTGATTGGATAAGCAGGCATTCTACACAGTCAGGAGGAGAAAAGGTGGAAGGCTCTGGAAGTCAGGTAAGGCTGGTTCTTCTGCAGCAGAAGTCCCAAGAAGCTGCCACTACTGCAACAGTGGACAATATGATGAACATCAGAAGATAGACAATTACTGAATATGCTTTAATGTTCCATTAAGAAAAAGAAACATGGATGGAACCCATACAGTTCCGAGGTTCCAAAGGATTATAGTTAAACAGTCTACTTTGGGCTTTAATACAGACAAATTCCACAAACCCTAGGACACTGACAATCTGAAGAGGTAACCAAAAGAATGGTTCTCTGGAGGAAACAGGAGACATCTCAGGACCATGATTATCTTAATACCTCTATAAAGACAAGGATTTTAATAAAAAAAGTCCAACATGCAGGAGAAAAATCTCAAACTAGTAGCCTCTGCACATTTTTCTCCTGAAACATCTCTGAACTGTTAACCAAGTCCTCCCTCACAAACATAAAATCTCTGGAGCTGCATTTTTTTGCGCAGTGAGGTGTGTCAGCTGAAATACTCTGAGAATCTGCCAATGCAGAATGATACAGACATAATGCTCCCAACATCAGGGTATGCCAAGAAAAATGTCATCACAAAGCACAGACAGCAATGCAAAGCAAAACATCTATGACAACCAAACGGATGGTTAGAAAATTTGCTGATATCAATGAGTGGCAAGTAATCAAATGAGGAAAATGTCTTTAATGGGCCCCCTACCACCTTAAGAGCTGTGATAAAGACCTGCAACTCTTTACTGCAGAGGGATGAGAAGGGATCAAGAACAGGCAACTATTCTACAAAACACTAACAAAATGTTGACAGTAACACTGTACAATGCCTCAAAGGAGCCATAACTGTTTGTCTGTGTTCATGAAGGCAGACTTGCTTCTGGATCACCTCCATGGATAATCCTTAGTAGAAAACTAACCATGTTTGTGCTCCCTTCCTGAGCATAGGGAAAAGACTAATGGTTCTTGGCCTTTTTTATATCTATCTTTGAAGGAACCCCTCAAAGCTATCAATATAACATGCCAGAGTAGTCTCGATGAAGTTTTAATAGAAAGGACAAGACTCTGGCTGATGGTCTGGACATAAACAATGCAGGCAAAAGGGACACCTGTCATGACTAGCTATTTTCTAACATGCTAATTGACCAAAGGGAAAACTTTTATCACCTTGAATGCTTTTGGAAATTAATACAAATGCATTGAACAAATTATGCTCTACTGATTATGAAGAAAAGAAAACAGATGATATGGGGATTAGTCTTACATGGATATCTCAGGCTGAACATCTTGTGAAGTCTGCTGAGAAGGCACCACCTAAATTAAAGGGTGCCTGAATACAAAAATAAAAAAAAAAAAAATCTAAAAGTCCAAATACGCACATGTAACCAACAAAATATTCTGCACAACACTGAGAACAAATTCCATTTAAAAAGAGTATAAAGTTCACCAAGGTTCCATATTGCACTAAAAACAGTTATACTCGAAAATAAGTCGGGTTCTTTAAGGACATATACTACTAATACAGACTGTTTACCTGGTCATCTTTCAGAAAAGATGTTACTCACTGATCATACAATCTGTACCATCTGTAAACTGTAACCTGATACACAGCTGATATATGAGTTAAAATGAATGTTTGTGCAGACTTGGCTGAATACACTAAGAATGGTAACAAATGCAGAGGCAAATATCTGGTATGAACATGAGTAGAGGGCTATACCAGTTGCCTAAAGGTGATGTCTACTTCCCTAATGTGGATGCAGGTGAAAAATTTAAATTAGAACAACACAGTTTATTAAATCCACACTATCAAAAAGCTTTCACTCCTGAATTAAACAGAATATGTTGGTAATCAAGTTGATGAGCAAGTCTCAGATATAAAATACTCTACAGCCCACGCACACTGGCAGACCAATATGAATGAGACCTAACAACAGCTAATCTACTACCTGAACCTGCTACTGCTAATAAATGGCATCAAATACTACATGATGCAAACATTTTCTGCTACCATATCAGTTCATATTTCAACTATAATACAACTGTTATATGCTTACTGTGTGTCCTACCTCTTCTGAAGCGTAGTGTTTTCTTGCTAGCAAAGATTTGCCAAGCTCGATGCATGTAGTAAAGCTGTCATTACGGGCATCAATCTCTGCTTTGATACCCTGGTGATTGTTCATTAGCAGTTCAACAGATGAAACATCTCTACAATGGTAGAAAAAAAAAAAAAAACAGAAATTAGCAACCAGTTCATGAGATTACTCAGTATAACATAGCAATGAACCATTTTTGGTCAAACAGGACAATATGTACACATTTAGACAGTATGCAATACGGTATAGCTACAGAATATATTCAAACTTAATTATTCAAAGAGATTATATTAATGACCAGCTACTGACTCTAAGGATGTGACTAAGAAGCCATTTACAAAACATTTTTAACTAAAAGGTGTGCTTACAAGTTAAGTTGCAGTATATCAGAATCATCTGCATGTCAATGCAAACATATTAATTTTATTTGTGAATAGGAGTACTCCTGGTAATATTCATCCATGAACACCTCAGCTGAAAAGAAGGCACATTTTTCTTTAAACTGCCTACATCCAGGTATCTCTTGCACACATTGCCAGAGATCTAATCATCTGACTGCAGGGATATGGGTACAAAAATGGTCTACAGTCATGAAACCCTTGAATAAGCCTGCAAATAATGCAATAATACAGTTTCCACAGTTACGATGTTTTATGAAAAATCAGTGACATTTAGCAATGTTTTCCAACTTTGTGTCTATTTTTGCTAAATGACTAAGCAGTGGAAAATGGGTCGGAAGCTACATGCTTAAGAGCTTTCCTGCTCTTGTGTAAAGGGATATTTGTGGCCTGTGTCCATAACTAGGAAAGTGCAGTTGTGAGGGGGTACTTACTATAACTGTAGATGTTCAAATAATAGGATCACTGCTGCAAAACATTCAGGATGAATGGGAAATAGGCCAAGGAAGACATCTGTCTTCTGGTTAGATTTTGACAGCAGTACAGACATCCTCTAACCAGCTGCCAGGTTATCTTGGCTGATGAAGGATGTCATCCAGAAACTCAACTGTAAAGGGAAGAGAAAACCCTTGAAGGTAGATAGCCACTGATGAGAGTGTCTGAACCTTGCACTCTGATTTGAAGGAAGGAAGGTAACCCCACAACATGATATTGCAGAGAACCCGAGGACCTGGTATGGGTCAGAGCTGCTTGACCAGACATCAAAAATATTATCCAGGAGAGCTGAAAATTATTTTAGGAGACAAAAAAAAATGGTCAGTTTTGTGCTTGTTAACTGACCTAGGTTTACCCACAAAAGAGCCAAGAAACATCAAGGAGTGATTAGAAGGCAATGAAAAAAAGGAAATGCTCCTAAAACTTCTTGGTGCACTTGGGACATAAGCCTGTGAAGACCAAGTACTAAGGCCTTTTGAGCAATTTAGAGTGCATCAAATGCCCTAGCAGCCATAAGACTTGTATGACCACCTTCCACAGTGACTGGAACTCCTACAATGTTGTATGTAAAACAAAATTATTTTCTCATCTCAGTTTCTAAGGTGAAAATATATTAGATCCCTTCATGAGAATCTATGAATCATACTTCTCAACTGTTCAGATTTTCACAGAATGTCCCGATTTTTGCCTCATATTTTTGGTACATTTTTCATAAAATTGTGGTTTTCTGGCAAATCATTACAGACTGAAGTAAAAAAATAATGACAATTTGAGTTTTAGACTTCATACCCTTCAGACAATTCATGCTAATACAAAGCCTATTATTCTATCAACTTCCTAAGTTTGTAAGAGCAATATTTAAAAAACGTCCCTATTTTTTGGGGCTTTGTCCCACTCCCCATTTTAACGGCTTTGTCCAGATTTTTTGCTCTAAGAGGTTGAGAGGTATGCTATGAATGTATGTATACGATAAGAAATGGCTTTAATACAACATTCTTTTCAAACATACTCTTGCAGGTACAAACTTCAGCAAACTTTTTTTTCAAGGTGTAGACATCATAGATCAAATCCCTCTTATTGAAAACTATGCATTTCAGCTGGAGAAGAAAGAACTGGAGTGGCAGGTCATACCTAACAGTGTCACAAACTAACTCTTAATAAATATACTTCAATGGTTTACTTAAACTCAGAACACTGCCAGCACTGGTGGCATAGAGGGATGAAGTCCAGACTACAGCTCAGTAGAGTTCAGATGGCAGCTGGGGACCTTGAATGTGATGACAGGGGAGGATGGTAGTGTACATCTTAGGGGAAGGATCAGGGACACAGACCACCACAATCCCTATTTGGAAGGATGATGCTGTGAAGAGCATTCTAGAGCAAGCTTTCGGCTAACCAAATCACCACTTGGTGGAAGCCTTCAATAGCTAGTGTACAGGAGCCTGCACTTACAAGGGCAAAAGTACAGTGGGTCTCTACTGTGATGAAGGCAGTTTATCCTCCAACCCAGGGGGTGGGGTTAGGGCTGTAGCAAAAGCACCCTGTACGCCAGCAAAGGCACACACATAAAATATGGAGAAAGCTTCCAGATGAAACCTAGGCAGCTGACACTTTTGTTTGGAGGATGAACATTCCTGCTCCAGCAGCCCTATCTCCCAAATACCGCATACTATAGCTCTTCGATTGTTCAAATGCATTGACAGTACTCCCCTAACCACTTCATGCTGAAGGAAGGAGTGGTCTTGCACAATGGGAAACAGATGGCTGATTCTGGGGAAGGTGAGGAATTCCCTTCCTAGGGTCTGGCACCTTAAGTTCCCTCAAGTATTTCCTCTTCTGACAAACCTCAGCTTTACAGACTTGTGTCTTCAAAGAGTAACAAAGCTCATGCATGGGCTGCATTTTCTGTCAAAGCTGTTTGAGCATAGGCAGCCATTTTAATTTCTTAGCCAAGAACATAGGGTGAAAGGTATTAGGACAGCTTCCTGCTGCAGTTCTGAAGGGAACATGGAGCCTGGTGCTGCAAGAGTACCTTCACATGGTTATCCCATGCCCACCTGGCCTGATTTTACAGTCTACGAAATCTTAAAAAGATCTTACTTTTGTTGTGCTGGCTGCAGATAATTTCTTAAAAATAAACAGAAATCTGGAGTTGGTGGGACCTCTTCTTTTGAGCTGAAGAGAGGCACACCATCTCCCAAAGGAGTCTAAGTATATGCAGCCGCATGACCCTACACAAGTAGATACAAGAACGTCAAATAACACATCTTCATTCCGTAATCCAGCTTCCTGGACTCTGGTGGGAGATATACCACTAAAGAGTTTTGTGGATTTTTCAGTCTCTCCTGTGTTACCTGTATGTAATGGCTGCTGTATCAAACTGCAATATTCACTGAAGTACAAGCACGTTTTACAAGACAACTTTTGACAAACACCAAGTCTGTTTCAATGACTACATTAAACTGGCAACTTCAATGGCAAAAAAAAAAACATGCTTTGTGTTGCACGGAAATCTGTACTGACTAAGCAATCTAAGCAATCTTTTTTTGTGTTGGTTCCCTGCTGAAATCCATGGATCATTGTAAGTTTTCCATGAACATATCACTCTTTCATCTAGATTCTGACTGATATCCACAGCATCTCCCATCGTTGGGAAGTTCTCCTCAATCAAAGAAAAAATGTAAACAACCTTGGCTTAGGCACCTGACTTGAGTGAGTCAAATGAACTACTCAGAAGCCCATATGATGCTACTAATAAAACCCTTACACTAGTGGTTCAGTCTACAGTTCTGTCACTGTGTTGGCACCATCTACTTGTATTGAGTCACAGCCATAACATTAGAGAAGTCCAAATCCTCCACAGCAGGGAGGGTAAGGGGAAACCCAACAACTATGGAAACTCCATCAAAATAGAGAGACTCAAAAGAAAAAATTTAGAAATAGATCTCTCTAAGAAAATGTGGATAAAAGTGGACTTTTTCTGGAAGACTCCAAAAGGGAAAACTCCTCTCCTTCTATTCTTGTCTGTTTGAATTCAGTCTTGCCACAAAACACTAAAAAGCACACAACAGATTGGGAGAGACGTCTAAGCTAATTTGATCCTACAGAGTGTCTCTACATTACCTTTAACAATGACATCAACATTTAACTACTTTGCCACTGGGGATGCCTAATGAGATTTAAACTGTGACAAAAACAAAATAGATTTTCACGGGTCCCCAGCTACTAAGAGGAATGCAGGAGGAGATCATGAAATCTATCAACAGAAACTGGAAGAGGGACCACAGACACTGTGGCTGTTGCCTAGCTCACTGATAAAAAGTCACTTGTGAGTATGGAAGAGGGAGCAAGGAGGAAGCTGCCATCCTGATTCACGAATGGTGGCATTTTCCCACACCTACCGCCAACTGATGAGGATACTGCTCAAAGATTATGATGAGCATTGCTGACTTTCTGTTTAGGTTTTTAACGACATTTCTTACAACCTTCTGATTCCTAACAAAGATGGTCCCATTGCATTCAGTGCAAGCAGCAAACACTGCTAGGACATCCAGCTAAGCTATCTTCTGCTCAAAGGTACATAATGGAAAAAGTAGTTTAGAAGTCTCTCCTGAAGATTAATCTAAGCCAGAGAAAGATGTGTACATACAAACAATTACAAATGCATTATACAGAAGATAAAAACATAAAGCAAGAGCTTTTTTGTTTAATGCAAGCTGACATTAGGAAAGAACAATGGAAATGGTGTCTCATTCCTCCCTTGCAGTCTTCCACCATCAACATAAGTGTAAGTGTGTGTGTGTGTGTGTGTGTGTGTGTGTGTGTGTGTGTGTGTGTGCCTGCTCTCACACTTGTGTGTGAGGTAGGGGTTGAGGCCTATAGGAGCCACTCCGAAAAATCACTAGAGGAGTACCATCAGCTGGGTGGATGTTCCAAAAGAATGCAAGGATATACTGTCTGAAATTATTTTGAAGATCAAATCTTCAAGGAAAAACATCAAAACACAGATGGTCCTAATAATCCCAACTATAAAATTACAGAATCTGCACAACTATGGTCCTAATAATCCCCAAATATAAAATTACAGAATCTGCACAACTATAAAAATTACAAATTCTAATCTACATTTCTGGTACTTACAGGTGTAAGTTTTTCTAAGTTAAGTACTCAGTGATTAAATTAAACTACCAGTTCTAGAAAGGTACACAATATTCCATGTACAGTCCTTATTAAAGAAAAGTAAAAGGCACATGTACCATTTACTGGTTAATTTTTACCTTGGCTTCTCCTGAGCTTCTATTTGACGTATTACATCTTCCATCCAAAGCATCAAGTCTCGCACCATACTGAAGAACCGGAACTTGTCTCCTGTGTCAAGTAACTGGACTCTACGACCTTCACAAGCATCTAGTAATGTTTTCCAGGCTTCCAGAACCTCATTCTCTCTTTTCTGGATATCATCAGCTTTGTCGCCAGCATAGGCAGCTTGGAGGCGTGCAGCATCTTCCTGCAGCTGTCTCACCTGATCAGGTTATGAATAGTTAAGTTATTACTTTTACTAGCATAAATACATCGGTACAACAATTATCACATTCAACTACTTCACTACACAGCAATAGCAGAGTTTTAGATTTATGCATGTAGTTATATAACTCAAAAACAGTGCTATCAGACAAGTCACCCTACGGCTCACTACAGAAGCAAGAACTACATTTAATCCACACACTAAACCAGGCATCTTTCCTAATAGCTCTGCTTCACATCAATTATACCTGCTATGTTCAAAGCAACTGAAAAACAATTCACAGATATGCAATGGGTGAGACTATCCGGATCATTACTAGTAATGTTCAAAACAACCTAACTGCATCATTGATCTTGTTCAAATACACTTTCTAAGCATTTCTCAGTGACATTGCAGGGGAAAGTGTTGACATGTTTCTGTACATGACAATAAACACATATAAAGTGACAAATTTACTTTATCTTTAAAAAAGATAGTAAACAAAGGTATTCAGAGTGAAACTCAATACTTACAGTCTTGGTTACACATGGGTTGAGCAATCATGCATGTAGGAGAGTATATCACGCTAAAATACACAGAATGATTGCAGTGCTTCACAAATTTATTTGCAAAAAAAGAAGTTATGTGCTTACCATAACGTTCCACATGTGTTGTCCATCACCTTCATTCTTACTAGGATGGGTTTGGATCTGACCCTCTGATCCAACTCTGCATTTATATACAAGCTCAAGGTCTTCCACTAGCTTGTGGCTAAACCTTATCCCAGCATGCACCAGGAAAGCTCCCAAGATCTTGTTTGCAGCAATAACAACAGTAAGAAAAAATAAGGACAGTTTAATAATTCAGAAAGCAATAAAGAATTCCAGAGAATAATGATATCCAATTGTAAATTGGTCTTCCAGGAGTAAAAATGCCCGGGGAAATCGAGGGTGGGATGTAAGAATGTAGGCAAAGATGGACAATACACATGGAACGTCATGGTGAGCACATAACTTCTTCATGTGTTGTTGTCCTACCTCACCTTCATTCTTACCAGGATGGGACAGCATCCCTAGCACCATCTTTCTTATGTGGCTCAAGGGAGAATATTCTTCAAAATAGTGAAACCAAAGGAGGTCCTGTTCCTGGAGGCCAAGTCGACTTTGTAATGAGTGATAAAGGTATGTAGTCTTACCCATGTTACCACAGCACAAATGGTATCAATTGGAAGTCTAGCCAAAAAGAGGAAGAAGGTTGCAATGGCTCTTGTAGAGTGGGCTTTAACTCTATTTGGGAGATCTCTGTTTTGAGATTTATAGATGAAGGTTATGCAATTTGAAAGCCATTTTACCTTTCTTTGAATCTGAAAAAGATATAAATAGCTGGTCAGATTTTCTGAAGTTCTTTGTCCTGTGTAAGTAGAAACATAATTGTCTATGGATATTCCACTCGATGCAATATGCATTCTGCCTTATTCTCGTAATTTGGGTAAAACACTGGCAGCTCTACAGACTGGTTCAAAATTGACTCTGAACATACTTTTGGCAAAAAGGAGGGGTTTGTTCATAAGGAAGCCCTGTCTGTGTGGAAAAGCAAGTAAGGGGACTTTATTGACAATGCTTGCAGCTCTGACACTCTCCAAGCAAAAGTAATAGCTATCAAAAGAATAGTTTTCCATGTAAAAAACTTGAGTTTGCAAGATGATACTGGCTCAAAAGGGAACAAATTAAATGAGATAGGATGAAATTTAAGACCCATGGTGCTGGGGGGGGGGGGTCTCTGACAGGTGGTCGTAGTAATAAAGTGCCTTTGAGAAATGTCTTGCATAGCCTATGAGACATAATCCTGAGGCCAGATTCACCAATATGAAAACTAGAAAGCACTGCTAGTTGAACTCTACTAGTAGCTGCAGCTGCACCTTCATAAAATAATTTTGCCAGGCATTCTAGAATGGAGTTGACTGAAGCAGTAAAGGGATCAATGTGATTACGAGAAGCCCATATAGAGAATCTTTTACATTTACCTCTATACATCTTTTTTGTTGAAGCCTTATGGAAAGAAATTAGAATGTATTTCACTGATGAAAAAAGGTTCTGAAACCCAGCTATGGTTGGAGTCGGAGCAGCCAAGCTGTCAATTTGAGGGTCTGGAGGGAGGGATGGAGCATTCCTGATGCATGAGTCAGAAGGTCTGGAACTGGGTCCAGAATCCAAGGCTCCTCCCGAAGATAAGGAGAACCAGATTTGACAAGGCCAGTATGGGGCGATGAGCATCAAGTCCCTTCCCAAGCAACTGGCTTTCTGAAGAACTTTGGGTATTAGTGGAAAGGGAGGAAAGGCACAGAGGAGACCCGGGGACCAATCGTGAACAACTGCATCCCTTGGTAATCCCCCCCGCCCCCGGGGGGGGGGGGGGGTAAGGGCAAAGCAGTTGCTGCATTTGGCATTCATGGATGTTGCAAAAAGGTCACAAGGCTGGACCCATATGCGGATTTCCACTACCTCCTGTTTTAGGAACCACTCGTGAGGCAACAGAATCATTTTGCTATAATGCTGGATTTCCTCAGGATGTGCACTGCTATCAGAAAATGTTGGGAAGAAGTTACCCACTGCCATACTGTCAGGGTCTGTTGACACAGGGGGTAAGAGCTGGTTCCTCCTTGTTTGTTTATGTACCATACAACTGACATCTTGTTGGTCTGTATTTCTATAGTTTCCAGCGGAAGAGAGTCCTGGAATGCTTGCAATGCTAGAAGCACTGCTCTCATCTCTAAGACATTGATGTGCAAATGGACCTCGTGATCCTGCTAGGTGCCTTGGATTGGCTTTCCCAGATAATGCCCACCCACCCAATCTGAGAAGCGTCCGTGGTCACTGTGGCCAGTGGTTGGGGAAGTACAAATTGTCGGCCTAGCATCACATGGGTGGAGTAAAGCCACCAGCGAATGTATTTTTTTGCAAGTTTCTGTTATTATTTTGTGGGACATCGGCAATTCCTGCATCGACCACTGAGTGGTCAGTAACCACTGTAGAATTCTCATTTTTAGACATGCTAAAGCGATCAGAGTTATTGCTGCTGCCATGGTCCGCAAAACTTTTAGTACTATTCTTTCTTGCGCTTTATTCACTGAAACAGGATTTAATACCTGACATCGTAGGACTTGAACTCTTTCTTGAGGAAGTCTGGACATCATGTTTTTTTTAATCTAATTCTGCTCCTATAAATATGACATGCTGAGAAGGCCACAAGGCAGATTTCTCGTAGTTTATTGTAATTCCTAGTTGAGAGCAGAAGTGCAAGGTGGTGTCTCTTGCTTTTAGTAGTAGATGCTTGGTGGTGGTGGTTAGGAGCTAGTCATCTAAGTATGGAAATACCCAGAATCCTAGGAGCCTCAGGTAAGCCATGACTATTGCCATATAAGGACCACTGAACTGCTAATGTCCATTGCAGAATTCTCATGTGTAGTCTTGCTGTAGGTAACAGGGTAATTGTGGCAGCCATAGACCTCAATGCTCTGAGTACTAATTTTGCTGGTGGATTCGGTACTGACAGAATGCGTCTGACATGTACTCTTAGTGTAGAAATTCTGTCTGGAGGGAGGAAGGCCACGGTTTTGGATGTGTCCAGACATGGTCCTATGAAGTCTATTACTTGGAGAGGGTCCAATTGCGATTTTTGTGTGTTGATGGTTATGCCTATGGTAGGGGCTAGGTTTAACAAATAATCTCTGACTTGGGTGAGTAGATGCCTGGCTGGAGCAGTGGAGAGTCAATCATCCAGGTAAGGAAACTTGGAATCTCTGCAGTCTGAAGTGACCTGCAACTACTGCCATGCATTTGGTGAGCACCCTAGGGCTGTGGCGAGATCAAAAAGGAGGACTCTGAATTGGTAGTGATTGGCTCCCAGCCTGAAGCATAGATACCATCTGAAGTGTCTGTTCATTTTGATATGATAGTACATGTCCTTCAGGTCTATCGAGCACATCCAGAAGTCTAATAGCAGTAGAGATAAAATGGACTGGACCATGACCATCCTGAATTTTGAGATGTTCACCGACTTGTTCAGGGATGTCAGGTGCAACATTAGCCTCAGATCCTCTGTCCTTTTTGGTACTAAAAAGGATCTTGAGTAAATCCCTGATCTGATCTGGGAGGACCTTTTT
Organism: Protopterus annectens; assembly: GCF_019279795.1. Classification (NCBI taxonomy): domain Eukaryota; kingdom Metazoa; phylum Chordata; order Ceratodontiformes; family Protopteridae; genus Protopterus; species Protopterus annectens. The sequence continues at coordinate 117,034,542 of NC_056727.1, read as the reverse complement.
GTCTAGTAGCTTTACAATCTCCAAAGCTTTGCAATCTCTGATTAGGTGGAACATCAGGGAGGGATCTGTTTGGTTTGGGATGTTTTAAAAAGGGAATGGAATACCCTCTGGATATGACCCTTTGCAAACACAGATCATGTGATGGCTATCCAGGCTTCTGGGTGCAAGGATAAGCTCCCCCGACTGCCTCCACAGAGGGACAGTCATGCAACCTTTCAGGAGTGTTGAAATGGTCTTTCAAAGAACTAATCTAGAGACCCTTGATTTTGCCAACCTCCTCTGCCGTGTGGGCGGTGTCTACCATTATTACTGTTTCACCATCTGCCTCTGGGGGAAAATTCTCCCATGGATTCCTGAAAAGGACCTTGAGTCTTTTTGAACCACAATTTTTTTACCACCACCCTGATTCCTGGAGAAGGATCTTTGTGAGGTAGAAAACCTGATTTCAATGGCAGACAGGGTCTTTCCATCTTTCTCGCTATGGAAGAGTCTCTCTCTGACAGTGGGCCCAAACAATGACGATTCCATCAAAAGGTGCACTGACAAATGACACCCTGAAATGTTCCGCAAAGTCACACAGCTGCATCCAGGCATGATGTCTAATGCTAATGGCAATACCTGAACAAGCAGCCCTTGAGGTGCCCTCTGCAGTGTGAGAAATTAACCTCCTGGACATGCTGGAAATTGATTGTAGAGTGTCCATTCTGGAGGAAAAGACCTTCCATTCCTCATCAGACATGGACTCTGGGTTAGAGCTAGAGAGTTATGTGATTAAATCCCTCTGTAGACTAGTAAAATAAGAAAGATAATTTAGCGCTTGTACAGTGAAAGTGGCCAAAGCGTAAACTCTCTTGCCAAATCTTTCCACGGTCCTAGACTCCCTGTTAGGGGGATGGACAGTGGAGCTTTCCTGAGCCAGCTCATTTTTGGTGGTTGCTGCAATACCCATGGCATCTACAGGGATCCCTTTGGTCCAATGTGGTCAGTCTGTTGGGGCAATATAAAGAATCCTATCTACGTGTTTGGGGACAGGTTCTACAGTGTTTGGCTCCTTTCAAGCCCTGCTTGATACTAGGTTGACAAGTGCATAAGCCGGGGGGGGGGGGAGATACACTCAAGATGTAGATGGGCCAGACCCAAAAGCCTCCAAGAACATGGTTTCCTCAGGGGTAGGGTTTGGGGTAGACAAACCAACTTTTTGGCGCAGGATTTATAAGACGTCCCCAAAGAAGACTTCCTCAGGTGGAGATCCTGGGGACCCTTGCCCTTCCTCGAAATCAGCATCTTCCATGATGGATTCTTGTGGAGAATCCAGGTGACTGTTCTTGCACGTTCTCTTCTGGGGTACCTCGTCGGGGTATGCTCCGGGCAGTTATTGGAAGAGATCTGGGGTTCCAAGAGTGGAATGGCTTGGAGACTTTTCCTGGGCTGACTTGTCCCAGAGGTGGCAGACGTGGGGTCTCAGAAACAGTATCCAAGGAGGTAAAGGGTGGGTCCAAAAATATTGGAGCCGAGGATCTCCTTGGTAAGGAGAGAACCCTCTCCGCCACCTTGAAGGCAGATGGGCCCAGAGACAATGAAGACATTCTCCCAGAGCCAAAGCTGTCTGGGCAGAACACACCCAAGTCTCACTGGCCCTCTGCTCTGAAGGGGGAGTTGGGGCAGAGCTGTTGAATGCCTAGGCTCCAAGGGAAGCAATGGCTCAGAAATCTTTGGAGCTAAAGTCAGCAGCACAGAACTGACATTGACGCTTTGGATCCGAGAGCTACTCTACTCTGAAGCTGTCAGAGTTGAGAGAGTCAGGGAAGCTATCAAAGATGGAGAGATAATCATTACCGGCTCCAACACTTCGACTCTCGTGCCTTCAGACCAGAGGATTCCGAAGCAGGAGATTAGATCGGAAAAAGAGTAACAGGCCTGAAAGGGGAAAGTTGAATCACACACCAGTGGGGTACGGAGCAAGTAAAACTCCCATTTGAGTCTGTGTCTGAAGAAACTGTCTCGTACATCTATCCATCTCAGATCTGGAAAGGCTATGGGAAAGCCTGGCAGAAGATGTGGAAGGTGGTCTAGAGGATCTTTTAGGCAATCTGTCCCAAAAGGGAGATCCCAAGGTAGCAGGAGTTGGTCCTGAGGAAGGAAGAGGAGCTCGGGTCTGAGGAAATGAGTCAGCAGATTTACTCGGATCTGAGGATGTCAGATCTGATGCTTTGTAATCTTTTTGGGAGGCTCGCTGGATGTCGAGGCAGACTTGTCCAGGGAATGTTTCCTGTGTTCTAGGACGTCTTTATGCTTTTTGATGGGGGTTTGAGCCCCTGAAGTAGAAGAACCTGCAGCTGGCACAGAGGAAGGAATCAGGCCATCTAAAATAAGCTTGTTTCTGTGGTCAGCCAATGCACATGGGTGAAACCCCTCGCAGATGGAACAGGAGGCTTCTAAATGAGAAGGGCCGAGACAACACACACACTCCCTGTGGGAATCAGATAAAGGAATCTTGTGCCCATAGGAAGTTCACTTTTTAAACCCTAATGGTTTATCAGACATCCTACAGTCAGGGCAAGAAAGGAAAGGAAGGAGGTAAAAGAAAAGTCCTGTAAGAACAAACCAATGAACGCTATTTTTTTTTTTCAAATATATGATCAGAAGACAGGGGAAAGAGAAAATAAAGGTAATAGGAAAGAAAAAACGGACCTATCTGATAAAGTTGGACGAGAAAGTCTCAGTGGAGCTCGAGCGAATGGATCACGATGCTTCCTGTCAGAGCGGCAAACGATGGCCGAGGTAATCTGGGGGAATGAGGCATTATGGGTAGGGGAGGAGGTTGAGCTTCAGAGCATAAAGGTTTGGAAAGTGGCAGAGTCTGATCAGAGACCCATAGGTTGAATAACGAATGAAAATGACATCAGATCTACTGTTACACTTGACACATGGGAACAATGCCTTTTGGAAACTACCGATATCCAGAGTGTTCAATAGGAAATCTGTTGAACTAGTACACATGGACAAATAAAGCTGGAAGTGAAAACCCAAATTGAGTTTAGCAGATTTTTAAACATAAAAAGTACAGATTTGTACCTACCATAAATGTAGATGTTCGAGTGTACACCCTGCTGCAGTCATCACACTTGGGTTATCCTGTCGTCAGGCGGTCCCGCAGTCAGCTGGAATTCCAAAATTTTGGTCCAGCGTCGGTTGCTGTCGCTTCTTCCCTGACGTCAGTGCGCCAGGGGTATATATATTGCAACCGACGCCATTTTCTTCAGTTTTTCTTGCCCCAGATGTCAGGTTACCCCAAAAAGGTGGTCAGTAATTAGTACCAAATTGAGTAAATTTTGCACAAACACAAAATCCCTCCAGCTATAAGCAAATACATCAGGAAGGTATTGTAGAGATTTTAGCCAGTTATTTCAGAGGGGATGGAGGGGGGGGGGGTAACCTGGACTGCAGCAGGGTGTACACTCGAACATCTACATTTATGGTAGGTACAAAACTGTACTATGTTCATCGTGTTACCCTGCTGCAGTCATCACACTTGGGTTGAATCCCAAAGCTAAGGATGGGTGGAGGAATCATAGAGGGTTGGAGGAGGCTATCAGGCCCTGCAGAACTGCAGTGGCGAAGTCTGCCCTAGTCTTAGAGTAAAGTGGTAAGTGATAGTGTTTGGTAAAGGTGTGTACTGAACTCCAAGTTGCAGCTTCCAAAATCTCCTTAGTTGGAACCCCCCTGAGTAAAGCTATAGATATAGCTATTGCCATGGTAGAGTGGAGCCTAATGGTAGCAGGAACTGGTTTGCCATGATGGGTATAGCAGAAACGTATGCAATGTCCTATCCATTTGGAAATGGTTTGTTTTGAAATAGCCTTCCCTTGTGAAGCTGTAGCATAGGATACAAAGAGCTGGTCAGATTTTCTGAAAGCCTTAGTTTTGTCCAAGTAGTAACGAAGTTGCCTGTGAATGTCCAAGGAATGCAGGAGTCTCTCACCTTTGTTCTGTAGATTTGGGAAGAAGGTGGGTAAGTGGATGGTTTGATTTAAAGCCACACTGGAAACCACCTTAGGCATAAAGGAAGAATTAGTTCGTAGAGAAACTCTGTCTTGATGAAAAATGAGGAAAGGTTCCACTGCCATTAGTGCCTGCAGCTCTGAGACTCTTCTAGCTGAAGTTATTGCTAGCAGCAGGGCAGTATTCCATGATAGGAACTGAAGATCTGCAGAAAAAGCTGGTTCAAAGGGAGGTAGCATTAGTTTTACGAGAACAAAATTGAGGTCCCATGTTGGTGTAGGTGCTCTCCTGGGGGGTCTAATGTTTTTTGCCCCTCTGAGGAACTGCCTTAGAAGTGAATGCGAAAATAAGGATGGATCCGTGTTGTAGTGGGCTGAAATAGCTGAAGCATGGATTTTAATGGAGGAGAAGGAAAGTCCTTTGTGGAACATCTCAGTTAAGTAGTGTAGAATGTGAGGCATGTGAGGCTGAAATGTGTCTTGGCCTTTAGCTTGGTTCCAGGCACAAAACCTTTTCCATTTGTCCGAATAAGCCTTCCTGATGCTTGGCCTCCTAGCTTTCAGAATAACATCCATAACTGCTTGGGAAAGAGGAGCTGGCTGGATGCTTAGGTGATTTTCCATGCAGCCAGATTTAAGGTTTTGAGTTGGCTGTGAAGAATCTGATTGTTTTGTTGTGTGAGCAAATGGGTAATCTGTGGTAAGATCCAAGGTGGGCCGTGGGCCATATTTCTCAATAGTGGGTACCAGTGCTAGCGTGGCCAGTCTGGGGCTATGAGAATCAGTCATGGTCTCTCCTTTTTGACTTTCAGAAGCACCATTGTGAGGAGAGGCAATGGAGGGAAGGCATATGCTGTCAGGTTTTTCCAACTGAAAGAGAGTGCGTCTACTTTCCAAGCTTGATGGTGAAGTGTCCTTGTACAAAATTTTGTTATTTGATAGTTTTGAGGACTGGCAAACAGCTCTATGTCTGGAAGGCCCCATTTTCGAGTTATCATTGTAAATACTTGTGGATCTAGTTTCCACTCATGGGGATCCATGATGTTTCTGCTGAGGTCGTCTGCCAATGTGTTCTTCTTTCCTGGCAGGAATTGAGCTTGTAACTGAACTTGGTAAACCAGAGCTGTGTTCCATAAGATCATTGCTTGCCTGCATAGAGGGTAGGAGTGAGTACCCCCTTGTTTGTTTATGTACCACATTACTGTGGTGTTGTCCGTCTTTATTGTAAGTTGTCCTGGATGTAATAGATTTTTGAAGGCTGTCAGAGCTTTCTGTACAGCTAGCATTTCTTTTTGATTGATGTGCAAATTCCTTTGATCTGCAGTCCATTTGCCTTGAACGCACTTTTCCTGCCATGTGTGCCCCCCAGGCGTAGTCTGATGCATCTGTTGTGATAGTTTGCCTGGCTGGGGGCAAGGTGAACGGCTGACCCTTGTTGAGGTGACATGCCTGTGACCACCATAGAAACTCCTGTTGTAGGCAGGGAATGAGAGATATCATTGTGTCCAAGCTGTGGCTGTGTTGAGACCATATGCTTTTTAGGTACCACTGTAATTTCCTCATATGCAGCTTTGCAAATGGTATTAGTAGTATGCAAGATGCCATGAAGCCCAAAGCCTGCAGAATTTTTCTTGCAG